>NW_027475483.1:0-46189 GCF_051020985.1 Nomia melanderi | reverse complement strand
ACTAATAAAACTAATAAAACTATATAAAACTAATAAAACTATATAAAACTATATAAAACTAATAAAACTATATAAAACTATATAAAACTATATAAAACTATATAAAACTATATAAAACTATATAATACTATATAATACTATATAATACTATATAAAACTATATAAAACTATATAAAACTATATTAAACTATATAAAACTATATAACAATATTAAGACTATATAAAACTATATAAAACTAATAAAACTATATAAAACTAATAAAACTATATAAAACTATATAAAACTATATAAAACTATAAAACTATATAAAGCTATATAAAACTATATAAAACTAATGAAACTATATAAAACTATATAAAACTAATAAAACTAATAAAACTATATAAAACTAATAAAACTATATAAAACTATATAATACTATATAAAACAATATGAAACTATATAAAACTATATGAAACTATATAAAACTAATAAAACTATATAAAACTATATGAAACTATATAAAACTATATAAAACTATATAAAACTAATAAAACTATATAAAACTATATAAAACTATATAAAACTATATAAAACTATATAATACTATATAATACTATATAATACTATATAAAACTATATAAAACTATATAAAACTATATTAAACTATATAAAAACTATATAACAATATTAAGACTATATAAAACTATATAAAACTAATAAAACTATATAAAACCATATAAAACTAATAAATCTATATAAAGCTATATAAAACTATATAATTCTATATAAAACTATATAAAACTATATAAAACTATATAAAACTATACAAAACTATATAAAACTATATAAACTATATAAAAGTAATAAAACTATATAAAGCTATATAAAACTATATAATACTATATAAAACTATATAAAACTATATTAAACTATATAAACTATATAAAACTATATAAAACTATATGAAACTATATAAAACTATATAAAACTATATAAAACTATATAAAACAATATAAAACTATATTAAACTATATAAAACTATATAAAACTATATAAAACTATATGAAACTATATAAAACTATATAAAACTATATAAAACTATATGAAACTATATAAAACTATATAAAACTAATAAAACTAATAAAACTATATAAAACTAATAAAACTATATAAAACTATATAATACTATATAAAACAATATGAAACTATATAAAACTATATAAAACTATATAAACCTATATGAAACTATATAAAACTATGTGAAACTATATAAAACTATATTAAACTATATAAAACTATATAATACTATATAAAACTAATAAAACTATATAAAAGTATATAAAACTATATAAAACTAATAAAACTATATAAAACTATATAAAACTATATAAAACTGTATAAAACAATATAAAACTAATAAAACTATATAAAACTCTATAAAACTATATAAAACTATATAAAACTAATAAAATTATATAAAACTATATAAAACTATATGAAACTATATAAAACTATATAAAACTAATAAATCTATATAAAGCTATATAAAACTATATAATTCTATATAAAACTATATAAAACTATATAAAACTATATAAAACTATACAAAACTATATAAAACTATATAAAACTATATAAAACTATATAAAAGTAATAAAACTATATAAAGCTATATAAAACTATATAATACTATATAATACTATATAAAACTATATAAAACTATATAAAACTATACAAAACTATATAAAACCTATATAAAACTATATAAAACTATATAAAAGTAATAAAACTATATAAAGCTATATAAAACTATATAATACTATATAATACTATATAAAACTATATAAAACTATATAAAACTATATAAAACTATATAATACTATATAAAACTGTATAAAACTGTATAAAACCCATAAAACTATATAAAACTATATAGAACTATATTAAACTATTTAAAACTGTATTAAAACTATATAAAACTATATAAAACTATATAAAACTATATAAAACTATATAAAACTATATAAAACTATATAAAACTATATAAAACTATATAAAACTATATAAATTATATTAAACTATATAAAACTATATAAAACTATATAAAACTATATGAAACTATATAAAACTATATAAAACTATATAAAACTATATGAAACTATATAAAACTATATAAAACTAATAAAACTAATAAAACTATATAAAACTAATAAAACTAATAAAACTATATAAAACTAATAAAACTATATAAAACTATATAAAACTAATAAAACTATATAAAACTATATAAAACTATATAAAACTATATAAAACTATATAATACTATATAATACTATATAATACTATATAAAACTATATAAAACTATATAAAACTATATTAAACTATATAAAACTATATAACAATATTAAGACTATATAAAACTATATAAAACTAATAAAACTATATAAAACTAATAAAACTATATAAAACTATATAAAACTATATAAAACTAATAAAACTATATAAAGCTATATAAAACTATATAAAACTATATGAAACTATATAAAACTATATAAAACTAATAAAACTAATAAAACTATATAAAACTAATAAAACTATATTAAACTATATAAAAACTATATAACAATATTAAGACTATATAAAACTATATAAAACTAATAAAACTATATAAAACCATATAAAACTAATAAATCTATATAAAGCTATATAAAACTATATAATTCTATATAAAACTATATAAAACTATATAAAACTATATAAAACTATATAAAACTATACAAAACTATATAAAACTATATAAACTATATAAAGTAATAAAACTATATAAAGCTATATAAAACTATATAATACTATATAAAACTATATAAAACTATATTAAACTATCTAAACTATATAAAACTATATAAAACTATATGAAACTATATAAACTATATAAAACTATATAAAACTATATAAAACAATATAAAACTATATTAAACTATATAAAACTATATAAAACTATATAAAACTATATGAAACTATATAAAACTATATAAAACTATATAAAACTATATGAAACTATATAAAACTATATAAAACTAATAAAACTAATAAAACTATATAATACTAATAAAACTATATAAAACTATATAAAACTATATAAAACTAATAAAACTATATAAAGCTATATAAAACTATATAAAACTATATGAAACTATATAAAACTATATAAAACTAATAAAACTAATAAAACTATATAAAACTAATAAAACTATATAAAACTATATAATACTATATAAAACAATATGAAACTATATAAAACTATATAAAACTATATAAACCTATATGAAACTATATAAAACTATGTGAAACTATATAAAACTATATTAAACTATATAAAACTATATAATACTATATAAAACTAATAAAACTATATAAAAGTATATAAAACTATATAAAACTAATAAAACTATATAAAACTATATAAAACTATATAAAACTGTATAAAACAATATAAAACTAATAAAACTATATAAAACTCTATAAAACTATATAAAACTATATAAAACTAATAAAATTATATAAAACTATATAAAACTATATGAAACTATTTAAAACTATATAATACTAATAAAACTAATAAAACTATATAAAACTAATAAAACTATATAAAACTATATAGTACTATATAAAACAATATGAAACTATATAAAACTATATGAAACTATATAAAACTAATAAAACTGTATAAAACTCTATAAAACTATATAAAACTATATAAAACTATATAAAACTATATGAAACTATATAAAACTATATAAAACTAATAAAACTAATAAAACTATATAAACTAATAAAACTATATAAAACTATATAATACTATATAAAACAATATGAAACTATATAAAACTATATGAAACTATATAAAACTAATAAAACTATATAAAAGTAATAAAACTATATAAAGCTATATAAAACTATATAATACTATATAATACTATATAAAACTATATAAAACTATATAAAACTATATAAAACTATATAGAACTATATTAAACTATTTAAAACTGTATTAAAACTATATAAAACTATATAAAACTATATAAAACTATATAAAACTATATAAAACTATATAAAACTATATAAAACTATATAAAAACTATATAAAACTATATAAATTATATTAAACTATATAAAACTATATAAAACTATATAAAACTATATGAAACTATATAAAACTATATAAAACTATATAAAACTATATGAAACTATATAAAACTATATAAAACTAATAAAACTAATAAAACTATATAAAACTAATAAAACTATATAAAACTATATAAAACTAATAAAACTATATAAAACTATATAAAACTATATAAAACTATATAAAACTATATAATACTATATAATACTATATAATACTATATAAAACTATATAAAACTATATAAAACTATATTAAACTATATAAAACTATATAACAATATTAAGACTATATAAAACTATATAAAACTAATAAAACTATATAAAACTAATAAAACTATATAAAACTATATAAAACTATATAAAACTAATAAAACTATATAAAGCTATATAAAACTATATAAAACTATATGAAACTATATAAAACTATATAAAACTAATAAAACTAATAAAACTATATAAAACTAATAAAACTATATAAAACTATATAATACTATATAAAACAATATGAAACTATATAAAACTATATGAAACTATATAAAACTAATAAAACTATATAAAACTATATGAAACTATATAAAACTATATGAAACTATATAAAACTATATAAAACTATATAAAACTAATAAAACTATATAAAACTATATCAAACTATATAAAACTATATTAAACTATATAAAACTATATAACAATATTAAGACTATATTAAACTATATAAAACTAATAAAACTATATAAAACCATATAAAACTAATAAATCTATATAAAGCTATATAAAACTATATAATTCTATATAAAACTATATAAAACTATATAAAACTATATAAAACTATATAAAACTATACAAAACTATATAAAACTATATAAACTATATAAAAGTAATAAAACTATATAAAGCTATATAAAACTATATAATACTATATAAAACTATATAAAACTATATTAAACTATATAAACTATATAAAACTATATAAAACTATATGAAACTATATAAAACTATATAAAACTATATAAAACTATATAAAACAATATAAAACTATATTAAACTATATAAAACTATATAAAACTATATAAAACTATATGAAACTATATAAAACTATATAAAACTATATAAAACTATATGAAACTATATAAAACTATATAAAACTAATAAAACTAATAAAACTATATAATACTAATAAAACTATATAAAACTATATAAAACTATATAAAACTATATAAAACTAATAAAACTATATAAAGCTATATAAAACTATATAAAACTATATGAAACTATATAAAACTATATAAAACTATAAAACTAATAAAACTATATAAAACTAATAAAACTATATAAAACTATATAATACTATATAAAACAATATGAAACTATATAAAACTATATAAAACTATATAAACCTATATGAAACTATATAAAACTATGTGAAACTATATAAAACTATATTAAACTATATAAAACTATATAATACTATATAAAACTAATAAAACTATATAAAAGTATATAAAACTATATAAAACTAATAAAACTATATAAAACTATATAAAACTATATAAAACTGTATAAAACAATATAAAACTAATAAAACTATATAAAACTCTATAAAACTATATAAAACTATATAAAACTAATAAAATTATATAAAACTATATAAAACTATATGAAACTATTTAAAACTATATAAAACTAATAAAACTAATAAAACTATATAAAACTAATAAAACTATATAAAACTATATAGTACTATATAAAACAATATGAAACTATATAAAACTATATGAAACTATATAAAACTAATAAAACTGTATAAAACTCTATAAAACTATATAAAACTATATAAAACTATATAAAACTATATGAAACTATATAAAACTATATAAAACTAATAAAACTAATAAAACTATATAAAAGTAATAAAACTATATAAAACTATATAATACTATATAAAACAATATGAAACTATATAAAACTATATGAAACTATATAAAACTAATAAAACTATATAAAACTATATGAAACTATATGAAACTATATAAAACTATATAAAACGAATAAAACTATATAAAACTATATAATACTATTTAAAACAATATGAAACTATATAAAACTAATAAAACCATATAAAACTATATAAAACTATATAGAACTATATTAAACTATTTAAAACTGTATTAAAACTATATAAAACTATATAAAACTATATAAAACTATATAAAACTATATAAAACTATATAAAACTATATAAAACTATATAAAACTATATAAAACTATATAAATTATATTAAACTATATAAAACTATATAAAACTATATAAGAGTATACAAAATGATAAAGAACTATATAAAACTATTTAAAACTATATAAAATTATATAAAAAAATATACAAAACTATATAACACTAATAAAACTATATAAAACTATATAAAACTAATAAAACAATATAATACTACATAATACTATATAAAACTATATAAAACTATATAAAACTAATAAAACTATATAAAAGTATATAAGACTATATAAAACTATATAAAACTATATAAAACTATATAAAACTATATAAAACTATATAAAACTATATAAAACTAATAAAACTATATAAAACTATATAAAACTATAAAAAACTATATAAAACTATATAAAACTATATAAAACTATATAAAACTATATAAAACTATATAAACTATATAAAACTATATAAAACTATATAAAACTATATGAAACTATATAAAACTATGTGAAACTATATAAAACTATATTAAACTATATAAAACTATATAAAACTATATAAAACTATATAAAACTGATAAAACTATATAAAGCTATATAAAACTATATAAAACTATATAAAACTATATAAAACTATATAAAACTATATAAAACTATATAAAACTATATGAAACTATATAAAACTATGTGAAACTATATAAAACTATATTAAACTATATAAAACTATATAATACTATATAAAACTAATAAAACTATATAAAAGTATATAAAACTATATAAAAGTATACAAAATGATAAAGAACTATATAAAACTATGTAAAACTATATAAAACTATATTAAACTATATAAAACTATATAACACTAATAAAACTATATAAAACTATATAAAACTAATAAAACTATATAATACTATACAATACTATATAAAACTATATAAAACTATATAAAACTATATAAAACTATACAAAACTATATAAAACTATATAAACTAATAAAACTATATAAAAGTATATAAGACTATATAAAACTATATAAAACTATATAAAACTATATAAAACTATATAAAACTATATAAAACTATATAAAACTAATAAAACTATATAAAACTATATAAAACTATATAAAACTATATAAAACTATATAAAACTATATAAAATTATATAAAACTATATAAAACTAATAAAACTATATAAAACTCTATAAAACTATATAAAACTATATAATACTATATAAAACAATATGAAACTATGTAAAACTATATGAAACTATATAAAACTAATAAAACTATATAAAACTATATGAAATTATATAAAAATATATAAAACTAATAAAACTATATAAAACTATATAAAACTATATAAAACTATATAAAACTAATAAAACTATATAAAACTATATAAAACTATATAATAGTATATAATACTATATAAAACTATATAAAACTATATAAAAGTATATTAAACTATATAAAACTATATAACACTATTAAGACTATATAAAACTATATAATTCTATACAAAACTATATAAAACTATATAAAAATATATAAAACTATATGAAACTATTTAAAACTAATAAAACAATATAAAACTATATAAAACTATATAAAACTATATAAAACTATATAAAACTATATAAAACTATATAAAACTATATAAAACTATATAAAACTATATAAAACTATATAAAACTATATAAAACTATATGAAACTATATAAAACTATGTGAAACTATATAAAACTATATTAAACTATATAAAACTATATAAAACTATATAAAACTATATAAAACTGATAAAACTATATAAAGCTATATAAAACTATATAAAACTATATAAAACTATATAAAACTATATAAAACTATATAAAACTATATAAAACTATATGAAACTATATAAAACTATGTGAAACTATATAAAACTATATTAAACTATATAAAACTATATAATACTATATAAAACTAATAAAACTATATAAAAGTATATAAAACTATATAAAAGTATACAAAATGATAAAGAACTATATAAAACTATGTAAAACTATATAAAACTATATTAAACTATATAAAACTATATAACACTAATAAAACTATATAAAACTATATAAAACTAATAAAACTATATAATACTATACAATACTATATAAAACTATATAAAACTATATAAAACTATATAAAACTATACAAAACTATATAAAACTATATAAAACTAATAAAACTATATAAAGCTATATAAAACTATATAAAACTATATAAAACTATATAAAACTATAAAAAACTATATAAAACTATACAAAATTATAAAGAACTATATAAAACTATATAAAACTATATAAAACTATATAAAAGTAATAAAACTATATAAAGCTATATAAAACTATATAATACTATATAAAACTATATAAAACTATATTAAACTATATAAACTATATAAAACTATATAAAACTATATGAAACTATATAAAACTATATAAAACTATATAAAACTATATAAAACAATATAAAACTATATTAAACTATATAAAACTATATAAAACTATATAAAACTATATGAAACTATATAAAACTATATAAAACTAATAAAACTATATAAAAGTATATAAGACTATATAAAACTATATAAAACTATATAAAACTATATAAAACTATATAAAACTATATAAAACTATATAAAACTAATAAAACTATATAAAACTATATAAAACTATATAAAACTATATAAAACTATATAAAACTATATAAAATTATATAAAACTATATAAAACTAATAAAACTATATAAAACTCTATAAAACTATATAAAACTATATAATACTATATAAAACAATATGAAACTATATAAAACTATATGAAACTATATAAAACTAATAAAACTATATAAAACTATATGAAACTATATAAAAATATATAAAACTAATAAAACTATATAAAACTATATAAAACTATATAAAACTATATAAAACTAATAAAACTATATAAAACTATATAAAACTATATAAAACTAATAACAATATAATACTACATAATACTATATAAAACTATATAAAACTATATAAAACTAATAAAACTATATAAAAGTATATAAGACTATATAAAACTATATAAAACTATATAAAACTATATAAAACTATATAAAACTATATAAAACTATATAAAACTAATAAAACTATATAAAAACTATATAAAACTATAAAAAACTATATAAAACTATATAAAACTATATAAAACTATATAAAACTATATAAAACTATATAAAACTATATAAAACTATATAAAACTATATAAAACTATATGAAACTATATAAAACTATGTGAAACTATATAAAACTATATTAAACTATATAAAACTATATAAAACTATATAAAACTATATAAAAACTGATAAAACTATATAAAGCTATATAAAACTATATAAAACTATATAAAACAATATAAAACTATATAAAACTATATAAAACTATATAAAACTATATGAAACTATATAAAACTATGTGAAACTATATAAAACTATATTAAACTATATAAAAACTATATAATACTATATAAAACTAATAAAACTATATAAAAGTATATAAAACTATATAAAAGTATACAAAATGATAAAGAACTATATAAAACTATGTAAAACTATATAAAACTATATTAAACTATATAAAACTATATAACACTAATAAAACTATATAAAACTATATAAAACTAATAAAACTATATAATACTATACAATACTATATAAAACTATATAAAACTATATAAAACTATATAAAACTATACAAAACTATATAAAACTATATAAAACTAATAAAACTATATAAAAGTATATAAGACTATATAAAACTATATAAAACTATATAAAACTATATAAAACTATATAAAACTATATAAAACTATATAAAACTAATAAAACTATATAAAACTATATAAAACTATATAAAACTATATAAAACTATATAAAACTATATAAAATTATATAAAACTATATAAAACTAATAAAACTATATAAAACTCTATAAAACTATATAAAACTATATAATACTATATAAAACAATATGAAACTATGTAAAACTATATGAAACTATATAAAACTAATAAAACTATATAAAACTATATGAAATTATATAAAAATATATAAAACTAATAAAACTATATAAAACTATATAAAACTATATAAAACTATATAAAACTAATAAAACTATATAAAACTATATAAAACTATATAATAGTATATAATACTATATAAAAACTATATAAAACTATATAAAAGTATATTAAACTATATAAAACTATATAACACTATTAAGACTATATAAAACTATATAATTCTATACAAAACTATATAAAACTATATAAAAATATATAAAACTATATGAAACTATTTAAAACTAATAAAACAATATAAAACTATATAAAACTATATAAAACTATATAAAACTATATAAAACTATATAAAACTATATAAAACTATATAAAACTATATAAAACTATATAAAACTATATAAAACTATATAAAACTATATGAAACTATATAAAACTATGTGAAACTATATAAAACTATATTAAACTATATAAAACTATATAAAACTATATAAAACTATATAAAACTGATAAAACTATATAAAGCTATATAAAACTATATAAAACTATATAAAACTATATAAAACTATATAAAACTATATAAAACTATATAAAACTATATGAAACTATATAAAACTATGTGAAACTATATAAAACTATATTAAACTATATAAAACTATATAATACTATATAAACTAATAAAACTATATAAAAGTATATAAAACTATATAAAAGTATACAAAATGATAAAGAACTATATAAAACTATGTAAAACTATATAAAACTATATTAAACTATATAAAACTATATAACACTAATAAAACTATATAAAACTATATAAAACTAATAAAACTATATAATACTATACAATACTATATAAAACTATATAAAACTATATAAAACTATATAAAACTATACAAAACTATATAAAACTATATAAAACTAATAAAACTATATAAAGCTATATAAAACTATATAAAACTATATAAAACTATATAAAACTATAAAAACTATATAAAACTATACAAAATTATAAAGAACTATATAAAACTATATAAAACTATATAAAACTATATAAAAGTAATAAAACTATATAAAGCTATATAAAACTATATAATACTATATAAAACTATATAAAACTATATTAAACTATATAAACTATATAAAACTATATAAAACTATATGAAACTATATAAAACTATATAAAACTATATAAAACTATATAAAACAATATAAAACTATATTAAACTATATAAAACTATATAAAACTATATAAAACTATATGAAACTATATAAAACTATATAAAACTAATAAAACTATATAAAAGTATATAAGACTATATAAAACTATATAAAACTATATAAAACTATATAAAACTATATAAAACTATATAAAACTATATAAAACTAATAAAACTATATAAAACTATATAAAACTATATAAAACTATATAAAACTATATAAAACTATATAAAATTATATAAAACTATATAAAACTAATAAAACTATATAAAACTCTATAAAACTATATAAAACTATATAATACTATATAAAACAATATGAAACTATATAAAACTATATGAAACTATATAAAACTAATAAAACTATATAAAACTATATGAAACTATATAAAAATATATAAAACTAATAAAACTATATAAAACTATATAAAACTATATAAAACTATATAAAACTAATAAAACTATATAAAACTATATAAAACTATATAATAGTATATAATACTATATAAAACTATATAAAACTATATAAAAGTATATTAAACTATATAAAACTATATAACACTATTAAGACTATATAAAACTATATAATTCTATATAAAACTATAGAAAACTATATAAAACTATATAAAACTATACAAAACTATATAAAACTATATAAAAATATATAAAACTATATGAAACTATTTAAAACTAATAAAACAATATAAAACTATATAAAACTATATAAAACTATATAAAACTATATAAAACTATATAAAACTATATAAAGCTATATAAAACTATATGAAACTATATAAAACTATGTGAAACTATATAAAACTATATTAAACTATATAAAACTATATAAAACTATATAAAACTATATAAAACTGATAAAACTATATAAAGCTATATAAAACTATATAAAACTATATAAAACTATATAAAACTATATAAAACTATATAAAACTATATAAAACTATATGAAACTATATAAAACTATGTGAAACTATATAAAACTATATTAAACTATATAAAACTATATAATACTATATAAAACTAATAAAACTATATAAAAGTATATAAAACTATATAAAAGTATACAAAATGATAAAGAACTATATAAAACTATGTAAAACTATATAAAACTATATTAAACTATATAAAACTATATAACACTAATAAAACTATATAAAACTATATAAAACTAATAAAACTATATAATACTATACAATACTATATAAAACTATATAAAACTATATAAAACTATATAAAACTATACAAGACTATATAAAACTATATAAAACTAATAAAACTATATAAAGCTATATAAAACTATATAAAACTATATAAAACTATATAAAACTATAAAAAACTATATAAAACTATACAAAATTATAAAGAACTATATAAAACTATATAAAACTATATAAAACTATATAAAAGTAATAAAACTATATAAAGCTATATAAAACTATATAATACTATATAAAACTATATAAAACTATATTAAACTATATAAACTATATAAAACTATATAAAAATATATGAAACTATATAAAACTATATAAAACTATATAAAACTATATAAAACAATATAAAACTATATTAAACTATATAAAACTATATAAAACTATATAAAACTATATGAAACTATATAAAACTATATAAAACTATATAAAACTATATGAAACTATATAAAACTATATAAAACTAATAAAACTAATAAAACTATATAATACTAATAAAACTATATAAAACTATATAAAACTATATAAAACTAATAAAACTATATAAAGCTATATAAAACTATATAAAACTATATGAAACTATATAAAACTATATAAAACTAATAAAACTAATAAAACTATATAAAACAAATGAAACTATATAAAACTATATAAAACTATATAAAACTATATAAAACTATATAAAACTATATAAAACTAATAAAACTATATAATACTATACAATACTATATAAAACTATATAAAACTATATAAAACTATATAAAACTATACAAAACTATATAAAACTATATAAAACTAATAAAACTATATAAAGCTATATAAAACTATATAAAACTATATAAAACTATATAAAACTATATAAAACTATATAAAACTATATAAAACTATATGAAACTATATAAAACTATGTGAAACTATATAAAACTATATAAAACTATATGAAACTATATAAAACTATATACTACTATATAAAACAATATGAGACTATATAAAACTAATAAAACCATATAAAACTATATAAAACTATATAAAACTATATAAAACTATATAAAACTATATAAAACTATATAAAACTATATAAAACTATATAAAACTAATAAAACTATATAAAGCTATATAAAACTATATAATACTATATAATACTATATAAAACTATATAAAAGTATATAAAACTATATAAAAGTATATAAAACTATATAAAACTATATAAAACTATATAAAACTATATAAAACTATATAAAACTATGTAAAACTATATAAAAGTATATAAAACTATATAAAACTATATTAAACTATATAAAACTATATAATACTATATAAAACTAATAAAACTATATAAAAGTATATAAAACTATATAAGAGTATACAAAATGATAAAGAACTATATAAAACTATTTAAAACTATATAAAATTATATAAAAAACTATATAAAACTATATAACACTAATAAAACTATATAAAACTATATAAAACTAATAAAACAATATAATACTACATAATACTATATAAAACTATATAAAACTATATAAAACTAATAAAACTATATAAAAGTATATAAGACTATATAAAACTATATAAAACTATATAAAACTATATAAAACTATATAAAACTATATAAAACTATATAAAACTAATAAAACTATATAAAACTATATAAAACTATATAAAACTATATAAAACTATATAAAACTATATAAAATTATATAAAACTATATAAAACTAATAAAACTATATAAAACTCTATAAAACTATATAAAACTATATAATACTATATAAAACAATATGAAACTATATAAAACTATATGAAACTATATAAAACTAATAAAACTATATAAAACTATATGAAACTATATAAAAATATCTAAAACTAATAAAACTATATAAAACTATATAAAACTCTATAAAACTATATAAAACTATTAAAACTATATAAAGCTATATAAAACTATATAAAACTATATAATACTATATAAAACAATATGAAACTATATAAAATTAATAAAACCATATAAAACTATATAAAACTATATTAAACTATATAAAACTATATAAAACTATATAAAACTAATAAAACTATATAAAGCTATATAAAACTATATAATACTATATAATACTATATAAAACAATATAAAACTATATAAAAGTATATTAAACTATATAAAACTATATAACACTATTAAGACTATATAAAACTATATTAAACTATATAAAAGTATACAAAATGATAAAGAACTACATAAAACTATTTAAAACTATATAAAATTATATAAAAAACTATATAAAACTATACAAAATTATAAAGAACTATATAAAACTATATAAAACTATATAAAACTATATAAAACTATATGAAACTATATAAAACTATATAAAACTATATGAAACTATATAAAACTATATAAAACTAATAAAACTAATAAAACTATATAAAACTAATAAAACTATATAAAACTATATAATACTATATAAAACAATATGAAACTATATAAAACTATATGAAACTATATAAAACTAATAAAACTATATAAAACTATATGAAACTATATGAAACTATATAAAACTATATAAAACGAATAAAACTATATAAAACTATATAAAACTATATAAAACTATATAAAACTATATAAAGCTATATAAAACTATATAAAACTATATAAAACTATATAAAACTATATAAAACTATATAAAACTATATAAAACTAATAAAACTGTATAAAACTATATAAAACTATATAATACTACATAATACTATATAAAACTATATAAAACTATATAAAACTATATAAAGCTATATAAAACTAAATAATACTATATAAAACTATATAAAACTATATTAAACTATATAAAACTATATAAAACTATATAAAACTATATAAAACTAATAAAACTATATAAAGCTATATAAAACTATATAAAACTATATAAAACTAATAAAACTATATAAAACTATATGAAACTATATGAAACTATATAAAACTATATAAAACGAATAAAACTATATAAAACTATATAATACTATTTAAAACAATATGAAACTATATAAAACTAATAAAACCATATAAAACTATATAAAACTATATAAAACTATATGAAACTATATAAAACTATATAAAACTATATAAAACTATATGAAACTATATAAAACTATATAAAACTATATAAAACTAATAAAACTATATAAAACTATATAAAACTATATAAAACTGTATAAAACAATATAAAACTAATAAAACTATATAAAACTATATAAAACTAATAAAATTATATAAAACTATATAAAACTATATGAAACTATATAAAACTATATAAAACTAATAAAACTAATAAAACTATATAAAACTAATAAAACTATATAAAACTATATAATACTATATAAAACAATATGAAACTATATAAAACTATATGAAACTATATAAAACTAATAAAACTAATAAAACTATATAAAACTATATGAAACTATATAAAACTATATAAAACTATATAAAACTATATAAAACTATATAAAACTATATTAAACTATATAAAACCATATAACAATATTAAGACTATATAAAACTATATAAAACTAATAAAACTATATAAAACCATATAAAACTAATAAATCTATATAAAGCTATATAAAACTATATAATTCTATATAAAACTATATAAAACTATACAAAACTATATAAAACTATATAAAACTATATAAAAGTAATAAAACTATATAAAGCTATATAAAACTATATAATACTATATAAAACTATATAAAACTATATTAAACTATATAAACTATATAAAACTATATAAAACTATATGAAACTATATAAAACTATATAAAACTAATAAAACTATATAAAACTATATAAAACTATATAAAACTATATGAAACTATATAAAACTAATAAAACTATATAAAACTATATGAAACTATATAAAACTATATAAAACTATATAAAACTAATAAAATTATATAAAACTATATAAAACTATATAAAACTATATAAAACTATATAATACTATATAATACTATATAATACTATATAAAACTATATAAAACAATATAAAACTATATTAAACTATATAAAACTATATAACAATATTAAGACTATATAAAACTATATAAAACTAATAAAACTATATAAAACCATATAAAACTAATAAATCTATATAAAGCTATATAAAACTATATAATTCTATATAAAACTATATAAAGCTATATAAAACTATATAATACTATATAAAACTATATAAAACTATATTAAACTATATAAACTATATAAAACTATATAAAACTATATGAAACTATATAAAACTATATAAAACTAATAAAACTATATAAAACTATATAAAACTATATAAAACTATATGAAACTATATAAAACTAATAAAACTATATAAAACTATATGAAACTATATAAAACTATATAAAACTATATAAAACTAATAAAATTATATAAAACTATATAAAACTATATAAAACTATATAAAACTATATAATACTGTATAATACTATATAATACTATATAAAACTATATAAAACAATATAAAACTATATTAAACTATATAAAACTATATAACAATATTAAGACTATATAAAACTATATAAAACTAATAAAACTATATAAAACCATATAAAACTAATAAATCTATATAAAGCTATATAAAACTATATAATTCTATATAAAACTATATAAAACTATATAAAACTATATAAAACTATATAAAACTATATAAAACTATACAAAACTATATAAAACTATATAAAACTATATAAAAGTAATAAAACTATATAAAGCTATACAAAACTATATAATACTATATAAAACTATATAAAACTATATTAAACTATATAAAACTATATAAAACTATATAAAACTATATAAAATTATATAAAACTATATAAAACTAATAAAACTATATAAAACTCTATAAAACTATATAAAACTATATAATACTATATAAAACAATATGAAACTATATAAAACTATATGAAACTATATAAAACTAATAAAACTATATAAAACTATATGAAACTATATAAAAATATATAAAACTAATAAAACTATATAAAACTATATAAAACTATATAAAACTATATAAAACTAATAAAACTATATAAAACTATATAAAACTATATAATAGTATATAATACTATATAAAACTATATAAAACTATATAAAAGTATATTAAACTATATAAAACTATATAACACTATTAAGACTATATAAAACTATATAATTCTATATAAAACTATAGAAAACTATATAAAACTATATAAAACTATACAAAACTATATAAAACTATATAAAAATATATAAAACTATATGAAACTATTTAAAACTAATAAAACAATATAAAACTATATAAAACTATATAAAACTATATAAAACTATATAAAACTATATAAAACTATATAAAACTATATAAAACTATATGAAACTATATAAAACTATGTGAAACTATATAAAACTATATTAAACTATATAAAACTATATAAAACTATATAAAACTATATAAAACTGATAAAACTATATAAAGCTATATAAAACTATATAAAACTATATAAAACTATATAAAACTATATAAAACTATATAAAACTATATAAAACTATATGAAACTATATAAAACTATGTGAAACTATATAAAACTATATTAAACTATATAAAACTATATAATACTATATAAAACTAATAAAACTATATAAAAGTATATAAAACTATATAAAAGTATACAAAATGATAAAAACTATATAAAACTATGTAAAACTATATAAAACTATATTAAACTATATAAAACTATATAACACTAATAAAACTATATAAAACTATATAAAACTAATAAAACTATATAATACTATACAATACTATATAAAACTATATAAAACTATATAAAACTATATAAAACTATACGAAACTATATAAAACTATATAAAACTAATAAAACTATATAAAGGAATATAAAACTATATAAAACTATATAAAACTATATAAAACTATAAAAAACTATATAAAACTATACAAAATTATAAAGAACTATATAAAACTATATAAAACTATATAAAACTATATAAAAGTAATAAAACTATATAAAGCTATATAAAACTATATAATACTATATAAAACTATATAAAACTATATAAAACTATATAAAACTATATAAAACTATATGAAAACTATATAAAACTATATAAAACTATATAAAACTATATGAAACTATATAAAACTATATAAAACTAATAAAACTAATAAAACTATATAATACTAATAAAACTATATAAAACTATATAAAACTATATAAAACTATATAAAACTAATAAAACTATATAAAGCTATATAAAACTATATAAAACTATATGAAACTATATAAAACTATATAAAACTAATAAAACTAATAAAACTATATAAAACTAATAAAACTATATAAAACTATATAAAACTATATAAAACTATATAAAACTATATAAAACTATATAAAACTAATAAAACTATATAATACTATACAATACTATATAAAACTATATAAAACTATATAAAACTATATAAAACTATACAAAACTATATAAAACTATATAAAACTAATAAAACTATATAAAGCTATATAAAACTATATAAAACTATATAAAACTATATAAAACTATATAAAACTATATAAAACTATATAAAACTATATGAAACTATATAAAACTATGTGAAACTATATAAAACTATATAAAACTATATGAAACTATATAAAACTAATAAAACTATATAAAACTATATGAAACTATATAAAACTATATAAAACTAATAAAACTATATAAAACTATATACTACTATATAAAACAATATGAGACTATATAAAACTAATAAAACCATATAAAACTATATAAAACTATATAAAACTATATAAAACTATATAAAACTATATAAAACTATATAAAACTAATAAAACTATATAAAGCTATATAAAACTATATAATACTATATAATACTATATAAAACTATATAAAAGTATATAAAACTATATAAAAGTATATAAATCTATATAAAACTATATAAAACTATATAAAACTATATAAAACTATATAAAACTATATAAAAGTATATACAACTATATAAAACTATATTAAACTATATAAAACTATATAATACTATATAAAACTAATAAAACTATATAAAAGTATATAAAACTATATAAGAGTATACAAAATGATAAAGAACTATATAAAACTATTTAAAACTATATAAAATTATATAAAAAACTATATAAAACTATATAACACTAATAAAACTATATAAAACTATATAAAACTAATAAAACAATATAATACTACATAATACTATATAAAACTATATAAAACTATATAAAACTATATAAAACTATATAAAACTAATAAAACTATATAAAAGTATATAAGACTATATAAAACTATATAAAACTATATAAAACTATATAAAACTATATAAAACTATATAAAACTATATAAAACTAATAAAACTATATAAAACTATATAAAACTATATAAAACTATATAAAACTATATAAAACTATATAAAATTATATAAAACTATATAAAACTAATAAAACTATATAAAACTCTATAAAACTATATAAAACTATATAATACTATATAAAACAATATGAAACTATATAAAACTATATGAAACTATATAAAACTAATAAAACTATATAAAACTATATGAAACTATATAAAAATATATAAAACTAATAAAACTATATAAAACTATATAAAACTCTATAAAACTATATAAAACTATTAAAACTATATAAAGCTATATAAAACTATATAAAACTATATAATACTATATAAAACAATATGAAACTATATAAAATTAATAAAACCATATAAAACTATATAAAACTATATTAAACTATATAAAACTATATAAAACTATATAAAACTAATAAAACTATATAAAGCTATATAAAACTATATAATACTATATAATACTATATAAAACTATATAAAACTATATAAAAGTATATTAAACTATATAAAACTATATAACACTATTAAGACTATATAAAACTATATTAAACTATATAAAACTATATAAAACTATATAAAACTATATGAAACTATATGAAACTATATAAAACTATATAAAACTATATGAAACTATATAAAACTATATAAAAATATATAAAACTATATGAAACTATTTAAAACTAATAAAACAATATAAAACTATATAAAACTATATAAAACTATATAAAACTATATAAAACTATATAACTATATAAAACTATATAAAACTATATAAAACTATATAAAAGTATATAAAACTATATAAAACTATATTAAACTATATAAAACTATATAATACTATATAAAACTAATAAAACTATATAAAAGTATATAAAAACTATATAAGAGTATACAAAATGATAAAGAACTATATAAAACTATTTAAAACTATATAAAATTATATAAAAAACTATATAAAACTATATAACACTAATAAAACTATATAAAACTATATAAAACTAATAAAACAATATAATACTACATAATACTATATAAAACTATATAAAACTATATAAAACTATATAAAACTATATAAAACTAATAAAACTATATAAAAGTATATAAGACTATATAAAACTATATAAAACTATATAAAACTATATAAAACTATATAAAACTATATAAAACTATATAAAACTAATAAAACTATATAAAACTATATAAAACTATATAAAACTATATAAAACTATATAAAACTATATAAAATTATATAAAACTATATAAAACTATATAAAACTATATAAAACTAATAAAACTATATAATACTATACAATACTATATAAAACTATATAAAACTATATAAAACTATATAAAACTATACAAAACTATATAAAACTATATAAAACTAATAAAACTATATAAAGCTATATAAAACTATATAAAACTATATAAAACTATATAAAACTATATAAAACTATATAAAACTATATAAAACTATATGAAACTATATAAAACTATGTGAAACTATATAAAACTATATAAAACTATATGAAACTATATAAAACTAATAAAACTATATAAAACTATATGAAACTATATAAAACTATATAAAACTAATAAAACTATATAAAACTATATACTACTATATAAAACAATATGAGACTATATAAAACTAATAAAACCATATAAAACTATATAAAACTATATAAAACTATATAAAACTATATAAAACTATATAAAACTATATAAAACTAATAAAACTATATAAAGCTATATAAAACTATATAATACTATATAATACTATATAAAACTATATAAAAGTATATAAAACTATATAAAAGTATATAAATCTATATAAAACTATATAAAACTATATAAAACTATATAAAACTATATAAAACTATATAAAAGTATACAACTATATAAAACTATATTAAACTATATAAAACTATATAATACTATATAAAACTAATAAAACTATATAAAAGTATATAAAACTATATAAGAGTATACAAAATGATAAAGAACTATATAAAACTATTTAAAACTATATAAAATTATATAAAAAACTATATAAAACTATATAACACTAATAAAACTATATAAAACTATATAAAACTAATAAAACAATATAATACTACATAATACTATATAAAACTATATAAAACTATATAAAACTATATAAAACTATATAAAACTAATAAAACTATATAAAAGTATATAAGACTATATAAAACTATATAAAACTATATAAAACTATATAAAACTATATAAAACTATATAAAACTATATAAAACTAATAAAACTATATAAAACTATATAAAACTATATAAAACTATATAAAACTATATAAAACTATATAAAATTATATAAAACTATATAAAACTAATAAAACTATATAAAACTCTATAAAACTATATAAAACTATATAATACTATATAAAACAATATGAAACTATATAAAACTATATGAAACTATATAAAACTAATAAAACTATATAAAACTATATGAAACTATATAAAAATATATAAAACTAATAAAACTATATAAAACTATATAAAACTCTATAAAACTATATAAAACTATTAAAACTATATAAAGCTATATAAAACTATATAAAACTATATAATACTATATAAAACAATATGAAACTATATAAAATTAATAAAACCATATAAAACTATATAAAACTATATTAAACTATATAAAACTATATAAAACTATATAAAACTAATAAAACTATATAAAGCTATATAAAACTATATAATACTATATAATACTATATAAAACTATATAAAACTATATAAAAGTATATTAAACTATATAAAACTATATAACACTATTAAGACTATATAAAACTATATTAAACTATATAAAACTATATAAAACTATATAAAACTATATGAAACTATATGAAACTATATAAAACTATATAAAACTATATGAAACTATATAAAACTATATAAAAATATATAAAACTATATGAAACTATTTAAAACTAATAAAACAATATAAAACTATATAAAACTATATAAAACTATATAAAACTATATAAAACTATATAACTATATAAAACTATATAAAACTATATAAAACTATATAAAAGTATATAAAACTATATAAAACTATATTAAACTATATAAAACTATATAATACTATATAAAACTAATAAAACTATATAAAAGTATATAAAACTATATAAGAGTATACAAAATGATAAAGAACTATATAAAACTATTTAAAACTATATAAAATTATATAAAAAAACTATATAAAACTATATAACACTAATAAAACTATATAAAACTATATAAAAACTAATAAAACAATATAATACTACATAATACTATATAAAACTATATAAAACTATATAAAACTATATAAAACTATATAAAACTAATAAAACTATATAAAAGTATATAAGACTATATAAAACTATATAAAACTATATAAAACTATATAAAACTATATAAAACTATATAAAACTATATAAAACTAATAAAACTATATAAAACTATATAAAACTATATAAAACTATATAAAACTATATAAAACTATATAAAATTATATAAAACTATATAAAACTAATAAAACTATATAAACTCTATAAAACTATATAAAACTATATAATACTATATAAAACAATATGAAACTATATAAAACTATATGAAACTATATAAAACTAATAAAACTATATAAAACTATATGAAACTATATAAAAATATATAAAACTAATAAAACTATATAAAACTATATAAAACTCTATAAAACTATATAAAACTATTAAAACTATATAAAGCTATATAAAACTATATAAAACTATATAATACTATATAAAACAATATGAAACTATATAAAATTAATAAAACCATATAAAACTATGATAAAACTATATTAAACTATATAAAACTATATAAAACTATATAAAACTAATAAAACTATATAAAGCTATATAAAACTATATAATACTATATAATACTATATAAAACTATATAAAACTATATAAAAGTATATTAAACTATATAAAACTATATAACACTATTAAGACTATATAAAACTATATTAAACTATATAAAACTATATAAAACTATATAAAACTATATGAAACTATATGAAACTATATAAAACTATATAAAACTATATGAAACTATATAAAACTATATAAAAATATATAAAACTATATGAAACTATTTAAAACTAATAAAACAATATAAAACTATATAAAACTATATAAAACTATATAAAACTATATAAAACTATATAACTATATAAAACTATATAAAACTATATAAAACTATATAAAAGTATATAAAACTATATAAAACTATATTAAACTATATAAAACTATATAATACTATATAAAACTAATAAAACTATATAAAAGTATATAAAACTATATAAGAGTATACAAAATGATAAAGAACTATATAAAACTATTTAAAACTATATAAAATTATATAAAAAAACTATATAAAACTATATAACACTAATAAAACTATATAAAACTATATAAAACTAATAAAACAATATAATACTACATAATACTATATAAAACTATATAAAACTATATAAAACTAATAAAACTATATAAAAGTATATAAGACTATATAAAACTATATAAAACTATATAAAACTATATAAAACTATATAAAACTATATAAAAACTATATAAAACTAATAAAACTATATAAAACTATATAAAACTATATAAAACTATATAAAACTATATAAAACTATATAAAATTATATAAAACTATATAAAACTAATAAAACTATATAAAACTCTATAAAACTATATAAAACTATATAATACTATATAAAACAATATGAAACTATATAAAACTATATGAAACTATATAAAACTAATAAAACTATATAAAACTATATGAAACTATATAAAAATATATAAAACTAATAAAACTATATAAAACTATATAAAACTATATAAAACTATATAAAACTATATAAAACTAATAAAACTATATAAAACTATATAAAACTATATAAAACTATATAAAACTATATAAAAGTATATTAAACTATATAAAACTATATAACACTATTAAGACTATATAAAACTATATAATTCTATATAAAACTATAGAAAACTATATAAAACTATACAAAACTATATAAAACTATATAAAAATATATAAAACTATATGAAACTATTTAAAACTAATAAAACAATATAAAACTATATAAAACTATATAAAACTATATAAAACTATATAAAACTATATAAAACTATATAAAACTATATAAAACTATATAAAACTATATGAAACTATATAAAACTATGTGAAACTATATAAAACTATATTAAACTATATAAAACTATATAAAACTATATAAAACTATATAAAACTGATAAAACTATATAAAGCTATATAAAACTATATAAAACTATATAAAACTATATAAAACTATATAAAACTATATAAAACTATATAAAACTATATGAAACTATATAAAACTATGTGAAACTATATAAAACTATATAAAACTATATAAAAGTATATAAAACTATATAAAACTATATTAAACTATATAAAACTATATAATACTATATAAAACTAATAAAACTATATAAAAGTATATAAAACTATATAAGAGTATACAAAATGATAAAGAACTATATAAAACTATTTAAAACTATATAAAATTATATAAAAAACTATATAAAACTATATAACACTAATAAAACTATATAAAACTATATAAAACTAATAAAACAATATAATACTACATAATACTATATAAAACTATATAAAACTATATAAAACTAATAAAACTATATAAAAGTATATAAGACTATATAAAACTATATAAAACTATATAAAACTATATAAAACTATATAAAACTATATAAAACTATATAAAACTAATAAAACTATATAAAACTATATAAAACTATATAAAACTATATAAAACTATATAAAACTATATAAAATTATATAAAACTATATAAAACTAATAAAACTATATAAAACTCTATAAAACTATATAAAACTATATAATACTATATAAAACAATATGAAACTATATAAAACTATATGAAACTATATAAAACTAATAAAACTATATAAAACTATATGAAACTATATAAAAATATATAAAACTAATAAAACTATATAAAACTATATAAAACTATATAAAACTATATAAAACTAATAAAACTATATAAAACTATATAAAACTATATAATAGTATATAATACTATATAAAACTATATAAAACTATATAAAAGTATATTAAACTATATAAAACTATATAACACTATTAAGACTATATAAAACTATATAATTCTATATAAAACTATAGAAAACTATATAAAACTATACAAAACTATATAAAACTATATAAAAATATATAAAACTATATGAAACTATTTAAAACTAATAAAACAATATAAAACTATATAAAACTATATAAAACTATATAAAACTATATAAAACTATATAAAACTATATAAAACTATATAAAACGATATGAAACTATATAAAACTATGTGAAACTATATAAAACTATATTAAACTATATAAAACTATATAAAACTATATAAAACTATATAAAACTGATAAAACTATATAAAGCTATATAAAACTATATAAAACTATATAAAACTATATAAAACTATATAAAACTATATGAAACTATATAAAACTATGTGAAACTATATGAAACTATATAAAACTATATTAAACTATATAAAACTATATAATACTATATAAAACTAATAAAACTATATAATACTATACAATACTATATAAAACTATATAAAACTATATAAAACTATATAAAACTATACAAAACTATATAAAACTATATAAAACTAATAAAACTATATAAAGCTATATAAAACTATATAAAACTATATAAAACTATATAAAACTATAAAAAACTATATAAAACTATACAAAATTATAAAGAACTATATAAAACTATATAAAACTATATAAAACTATATAAAAGTAATAAAACTATATAAAGCTATATAAAACTATATAATACTATATAAAACTATATAAAACTATATTAAACTATATAAACTATATAAAACTATATAAAACTATATGAAACTATATAAAACTATATAAAACTAATAAATCTATATAAAGCTATATAAAACTATATAATTCTATATAAAACTATATAAAACTATATAAAACTATATAAAACTATACAAAACTATATAAAACTATATAAAACTATATAAAAGTAATAAAACTATATAAAGCTATATAAAACTATATAATACTATATAATACTATATAAAACTATAATAAACTATATAAAACTATATAAAACTATATAATACTATATAAACCAATATGAAACTATATAAAACTAATAAAACTATATAAAACTATATAATACTATATAAAACTGTATAAAACTGTATAAAACCCATAAAACTATATAAAACTATATAGAACTATATTAAACTATTTAAAACTGTATTAAAACTATATAAAACTATATAAAACTATATAAAACTATATAAAACTATATAAAACTATATAAAACTATATAAAACTATATAAAACTATATAAATTATATTAAACTATATAAAACTATATAAAACTATATAAAACTATATGAAACTATATAAAACTATATAAAACTATATAAAACTATATGAAACTATATAAAACTATATAAAACTAATAAAACTAATAAAACTATATAAAACTAATAAAACTATATAAAACTATATAAAACTAATAAAACTATATAAAACTATATAAAACTATATAAAACTATATAAAACTATATTAAACTATATAAAACTATATAACAATATTAAGACTATATAAAACTATATAAAACTAATAAAACTATATAAAACTAATAAAACTATATAAAACTATATAAAACTATATAAAACTATACAAAACTATATAAAACTATATAAACTATATAAAAGTAATAAAACTATATAAAGCTATATAAAACTATATAATACTATATAAAACTATATAAAACTATATTAAACTATATAAACTATATAAAACTATATAAAACTATATGAAACTATATAAAACTATATAAAACTATATAAAACTATATAAAACAATATAAAACTATATTAAACTATATAAAACTATATAAAACTATATAAAACTATATGAAACTATATAAAACTATATAAAACTAATAAAATTATATAAAACTATATAAAACTATATGAAACTATTTAAAACTATATAAAACTAATAAAACTAATAAAACTATATAAAACTAATAAAACTATATAAAACTATATAGTACTATATAAAACAATATGAAACTATATAAAACTATATGAAACTATATAAAACTAATAAAACTGTATAAAACTCTATAAAACTATATAAAACTATATAAAACTATATAAAACTATATGAAACTATATAAAACTATATAAAACTAATAAAACTAATAAAACTATATAAAACTAATAAAACTATATAAAACTATATAACACTATATAAAACAATATGAAACTATATAAAACTATATGAAACTATATAAAACTAATAAAACTATATAAAACTATATGAAACTATATGAAACTATATAAAACTATATAAAACGAATAAAACTATATAAAACTATATAAAACTATATAAAACTATATAAAACTATATAAAGCTATATAAAACTATATAAAACTATATAAAACTATATAAAACTATATAAAACTATATAAAACTATATAAAACTAATAAAACTGTATAAAACTATATAAAACTATATAATACTACATAATACTATATAAAACTATATAAAACTATATAAAACTATATAAAGCTATATAAAACTAAATAATACTATATAAAACTATATAAAACTATATTAAACTATATAAAACTATATAAAACTATATAAAACTATATAAAACTAATAAAACTATATAAAGCTATATAAAACTATATAAAACTATATAAAACTAATAAAACTATATAAAACTATATGAAACTATATGAAACTATATAAAACTATATAAAACGAATAAAACTATATAAAACTATATAATACTATTTAAAACAATATGAAACTATATAAAACTAATAAAACCATATAAAACTATATAAAACTATATAAAACTATATGAAACTATATAAAACTATATAAAACTATATAAAACTATATGAAACTATATAAAACTATATAAAACTATATAAAACTAATAAAACTATATAAAACTATATAAAACTATATAAAACTGTATAAAACAATATAAAACTAATAAAACTATATAAAACTATATAAAACTAATAAAATTATATAAAACTATATAAAACTATATGAAACTATATAAAACTATATAAAACTAATAAAACTAATAAAACTATATAAAACTAATAAAACTATATAAAACTATATAATACTATATAAAACAATATGAAACTATATAAAACTATATGAAACTATATAAAACTAATAAAACTAATAAAACTATATAAAACAATATAAAACTAATAAATCTATATAAAGCTATATAAAACTATATAATTCTATATAAAACTATATAAAACTATATAAAACTATATAAAACTATACAAAACTATATAAAACTATATAAAACTATATAAAAGTAATAAAACTATATAAAGCTATATAAAACTATATAATACTATATAAAACTATATAAAACTATATAAAACTATATAAAACTAATAAAACTATATAAAACTATATGAAACTATATAAAACTATATAAAACTAATAAAACTATATAAAACTATATAAAACTATATAAAACTATATGAAACTATATAAAACTAATAAAACTATATAAAACTATATGAAACTATATAAAACTATATAAAACTATATAAAACTAATAAAATTATGTAAAACTATATAAAACTATATAAAACTATATAAAACTATATAATACTATATAATACTATATAATACTATATAAAACTATATAAAACAATATAAAACTATATTAAACTATATAAAACTATATAACAATATTAAGACTATATAAAACTATATAAAACTAATAAAACTATATAAAACCATATAAAACTAATAAATCTATATAAAGCTATATAAAACTATATAATTCTATATAAAACTATATAAAGCTATATAAAACTATATAATACTATATAAAACTACATAAAACTATATTAAACTATATAAACTATATAAAACTATATAAAACTATATGAAACTATATAAAACTATATAAAACTAATAAAACTATATGAAACTATATAAAACTAATAAAACTAATAAAACTATATAAAACTATATGAAACTATATAAAACTATATAAAACTATATAAAACTAATAAAACTATATAAAACTATATAAAACCATATAAAACTATATAAAACTATATAATACTATATAATACTATATAATACTATATAAAACTATATAAAACTATATAAAACTATATTAAACTATATAAAACCATATAACAATATTAAGACTATATAAAACTATATAAAACTAATAAAACTATATAAAACAATATAAAACTAATAAATCTATATAAAGCTATATAAAACTATATAATTCTATATAAAACTATATAAAACTATATAAAACTATATAAAACTATACAAAACTATATAAAACTATATAAAACTATATAAAACTATATTAAACTATATAAACTATATAAAACTATATAATTCTATATAAAACTATATAAAACTATATAAAACTAATAAAACTATATAAAACTATATAAAACTAATAAAACTATATAAAACTATATAAAACTATATAAAACTATATGAAACTATATAAAACTAATAAAACTATATAAAACTATATGAAACTATATAAAACTATATAAAACTATATAAAACTAATAAAATTATATAAAACTATATAAAACTATATAAAACTATATAAAACTATATAATACTATATAATACTATATAATACTATATAAAACTATATAAAACAATATAAAACTATATTAAACTATATAAAACTATATAACAATATTAAGACTATATAAAACTATATAAAACTAATAAAACTATATAAAACCATATAAAACTAATAAATCTATATAAAGCTATATAAAACTATATAATTCTATATAAAACTATATAAAGCTATATAAAACTATATAATACTATATAAAACTATATAAAACTATATTAAACTATATAAACTATATAAAACTATATAAAACTATATGAAACTATATAAAACTATATAAAACTAATAAAACTATATAAAACTATATAAAACTATATAAAACTATATGAAACTATATAAAACTAATAAAACTATATAAAACTATATGAAACTATATAAAACTATATAAAACTATATAAAACTAATAAAATTATATAAAACTATATAAAACTATATAAAACTATATAAAACTATATAATACTATATAATACTATATAATACTATATAAAACTATATAAAACAATATAAAACTATATTAAACTATATAAAACTATATAACAATATTAAGACTATATAAAACTATATAAAACTAATAAAACTATATAAAACCATATAAAACTAATAAATCTATATAAAGCTATATAAAACTATATAATTCTATATAAAACTATATAAAACTATATAAAACTATATAAAACTATATAAAACTATACAAAACTATATAAAACTATATAAAACTATGTAAAAGTAATAAAACTATATAAAGCTATACAAAACTATATAATACTATATAAAACTATATAAAACTATATTAAACTATATAAACTATATAAAACTATATAAAACTATATGAAACTATATAAAACTATATAAAACTAATAAATCTATATAAAGCTATATAAAACTATATAATTCTATATAAAACTATATAAAACTATACAAAACTATATAAAACTATATAAAACTATATAAAAGTAATAAAACTATATAAAGCTATATAAAACTATATAATACTATATAATACTATATAAAACTATATAAAACTATATAAAACTATATGAAACTATATAATACTATATAAACCAATATGAAACTATATAAAACTAATAAAACAATATAAAACTATATAATACTATATAAAACTGTATAAAACTATATAAAACCCATAAAACTATATAAAACTATATAGAACTATATTAAACTATTTAAAACTGTAATAAAACTATATAAAACTATATAAAACTATATAAAACTATATAAAACTATATAAAACTATATAAAACTATATAAAACTATATGAAACTATATAAAACTATGTGAAACTATATAAAACTATATTAAACTATATAAAACTATATAATACTATATAAAACTAATAAAACTATATAAAAGTATATAAAACTATATAAAAGTATACAAAATGATAAAGAACTACATAAAACTATTTAAAACTATATAAAATTATATAAAAAACTATATAAAACTATACAAAATTATAAAGAACTATATAAAACTATATAAAACTATATAAAACTATATAAAACTATATGAAACTATATAAAACTAATAAAACTATATAAAACTATATGAAACTATATAAAACTATATAAAACTAATAAAACTATATAAAACTATATAATACTATATAAAACAATATGAGACTATATAAAACTAATAAAACCATATAAAACTATATAAAACTATATAAAACTATATAAAACTATATAAAACTATATAAAACTATATAAAACTAATAAAACTATATAAAGCTATATAAAACTATATAATACTATATAATACTATATAAAACTATATAAAAGTATATAAAACTATATAAAAGTATATAAAACTCTATAAAACTATATAAAACTATTAAAACTATATAAAGCTATATAAAACTATATAAAACTATATAATACTATATAAAACAATATGAAACTATATAAAATTAATAAAACCATATAAAACTATATAAAACTATAGTAAACTATATAAAACTATATAAAACTATATAAAACTAATAAAACTATATAAAGCTATATAAAACTATATAATACTATATAATACTATATAAAACTATATAAAACTATATAAAAGTATATTAAACTATATAAAACTATATAACACTATTAAGACTATATAAAACTATATTAAACTATATAAAACTATATAAAACTATATAAAACTATATGAAACTATATGAAACTATATAAAACTATATAAAACTATATGAAACTATATAAAACTATATAAAAATATATAAAACTATATGAAACTATTTAAAACTAATAAAACAATATAAAACTATATAAAACTATATAAAACTATATAAAACTATATAAAACTATATAAAACTATATAAAACTATATAAAACTATATAAAACTATATAAAACTATATAAAAGTATATAAAACTATATAAAACTATATTAAACTATATAAAACTATATAATACTATATAAAACTAATAAAACTATATAAAAGTATATAAAACTATATAAGAGTATACAAAATGATAAAGAACTATATAAAACTATTTAAAACTATATAAAATTATATAAAAAACTATATAAAACTATATAACACTAATAAAACTATATAAAACTATGTAAAACTAATAAAACAATATAATACTACATAATACTATATAAAACTATATAAAACTATATAAAACTAATAAAACTATATAAAAGTATATAAGACTATATAAAACTATATAAAACTATATAAAACTATATAAAACTATATAAAACTATATAAAACTATATAAAACTAATAAAACTATATAAAACTATATAAAACTATATAAAACTATATAAAACTATATAAAACTATATAAAATTATATAAAACTATATAAAACTAATAAAACTATATAAAACTCTATAAAACTATATAAAACTATATAATACTATATAAAACAATATGAAACTATATAAAACTATATGAAACTATATAAAACTAATAAAACTATATAAAACTATATGAAACTATATAAAAATATATAAAACTAATAAAACTATATAAAACTATATAAAACTATATAAAACTATATAAAACTAATAAAACTATATAAAACTATATAAAACTATATAATAGTATATAATACTATATAAAACTATATAAAACTATATAAAAGTATATTAAACTATATAAAACTATATAACACTATTAAGACTATATAAAACTATATAAAACTAATAAAACTATATAAAACTATATAAAACTAATAAATCTATATAAAGCTATATAAAACTATATAATTCTATATAAAACTATAGAAAACTATATAAAACTATATAAAACTATACAAAACTATATAAAACTATATAAAAATATATAAAACTATATGAAACTATTCAAAACTAATAAAACAATATAAAACTATATAAAACTATATAAAACTATATAAAACTATATAAAACTATATAAAACTATATAAAACTATATAAAACTATATGAAACTATATAAAACTATGTGAAACTATATAAAACTATATTAAACTATATAAAACTATATAAAACTATATAAAACTATATAAAACTATATAAAACTATATAAAACTATATAAAACTATATGAAACTATATAAAACTATGTGAAACTATATAAAACTATATTAAACTATATAAAACTATATAATACTATATAAAACTAATAAAACTATATAAAAGTATATAAAACTATATAAAAGTATACAAAATGATAAAGAACAATATAAAACTATGTAAAACTATATAAAACTATATTAAACTATATAAAACTATATAACACTAATAAAACTATATAAAACTATATAAAACTAATAAAACTATATAATACTATACAATACTATATAAAACTATATAAAACTATATAAAACTATATAAAACTATACAAAACTATATAAAACTATATAAAACTAATAAAACTATATAAAGCTATATAAAACTATATAAAACTATATAAAACTATATAAAACTATAAAAAACTATATAAAACTATACAAAATTATAAAGAACTATATAAAACTATATAAAACTATATAAAACTATATAAAACTATATAAAACTAATAAAACTATATAAAGCTATATAAAACTATATAATACTATATAATACTATATAAAACTATATAAAAGTATATAAAACTATATAAAAGTGTATAAAACTCTATAAATCTATATAAAACTATTAAAACTATATAAAGCTATATAAAACTATATAAAACTATATAAAACTATATAATACTATATAAAACAATATGAAACTATATAAAACTAATAAAACCATATAAAACTATATAAAACTATATTAAACTATACAAAACTATATAAAACTATATAAAACTAATAAAACTATATAAAGCTATATAAAACTATTTAATACTATATAATACTATATAAAACTATATAAAACTATATAAAAGTATATTAAACTATATAAAACTATATAACACTATTAAGACTATATAAAACTATATTAAACTATATAAAACTATATAAAACTATATAAAACTATATGAAACTATATGAAACTATATAAAACTATATAAAACTATATGAAACTATATAAAACTATATAAAAATATATAAAACTATATAAAACTATATAAAACTATATCAAACTATATAAAACTATATGAAACTATATAAAACTATGTGAAACTATATAAAACTATATTAAACTATATAAAACTATATAATACTATATAAAACTATATAAAACTATATAAAACTATATAAAACTATATAATACTATATGAAACTAAATAAAACTATGTGAAACTATATAAAACTATATTAAACTATATAAAACTATATAATACTATATAAAACTATATAAAACTATATAAAACTATATAAAACTATATAAAACTATATAAAACTATATAAAACTAATAAAACTATATAAAGCTATATAAAACTAAATAATACTATATAATACTATATAAAACTATATAAAACTATATGAAACTATATAAAACTATGTGAAACTATATAAAACTATATTAAACTATATAAAACTATATAATACTATATAAAACTAAAAAAACTATATAAAAGTATATAAAACTATATAAAAGTATACAAAATGATAAAGAACTATATAAAACTATTTAAAACTATATAAAATTATATAAAAAACTATATAAAACTATACAAAATTATAAAGAACAATATAAAACTATATAAAACTATATAAAACTATATAAAACTATATGAAACTATATAAAACTAATAAAACTATATAAAACTATATGAAACTATATAAAACTATATAAAACTAATAAAACTATATAAAACTATATAATACTATATAAAACAATATGAAACTATATAAAACTAATAAAACCATATAAAACTATATAAAACTATATAAAACTATATAAAACTATATAAAACTATATAAAACTATATAAAACTAATAAAAATATATAAAGCTATATAAAACTATATAATACTATATAATACTATATAAAACAATATGAAACTATATAATACTAATAAAACCATATAAAACTATATATAACTATATAAAACTATATAAAACTATATGAAACTATATAAAACTATATAAAACTATATAAAACTATATGAAACTATATAAAACTATATAAAACTATATAAAACTAATAAAACTATATAAAACTATATAAAACTATATAAAACTGTATAAAACAATATAAAACTAATAAAACTATATAAAACTATATAAAACTAATAAAATTATATAAAACTATATAAAACTATATGAAACTATATAAAACTATATAAAACTAATAAAACTAATAAAACTAATAAAACTATATAAAACTAATAAAACTATATAAAACTATATAATACTATATAAAACAATATGAAACTATATAAAACTATATGAAACTATATAAAACTAATAAAACTAATAAAACTATATAAAACTATATGAAACTATATAAAACTATATAAAACTATATAAAAGTAATAAAACTATATAAAGCTATATAAAACTATATAATACTATATAAAACTATATAAAACTATATTAAACTATATAAACTATATAAAACTATATAAAACTATATGAAACTATATAAAACTATATAAAACTAATAAAACTATATAAAACTATATAAAACTATATAAAACTATATGAAACTATATAAAACTAATAAAACTATATAAAACTATATGAAACTATATAAAACTATATAAAACTATATAAAACTAATAAAATTATATAAAACTATATAAAACTATATAAAACTATATAAAACTATATAATACTATATAATACTTTATAATACTATATAAAACTATATAAAACAATATAAAACTATATTAAACTATATAAAACTATATAACAATATTAAGACTATATAAAACTATATAAAACTAATAAAACTATATAAAACCATATAAAACTAATAAATCTATATAAAGCTATATAAAACTATATAATTCTATATAAAACTATATAAAACTATATAAAACTATATAAAACTATATAAAACTATACAAAACTATATAAAACTATATAAAACTATATAAAAGTAATAAAACTATATAAAGCTATACAAAACTATATAATACTATATAAAACTATATAAAACTATATTAAACTATATAAACTATATAAAACTATATAAAACTATATAAAACTATATAAAACTAATAAAACTATATAAAGCTATATAAAACTATATAAAACTATATAAAACTATATAAAACTATATAAAACTATATAAAACTATATAAAACTATATAAAACTAATAAAACTATATAAAAGTATATAAAACTATATAAAACTATATAAAACTATATAAAACTATATAAAACTATATAAAACTATATAAAACTATATAAAACTAATAAAACTATATAAAAGTATATAAAACTATATAAACTATATAAAACTATAGAAAACTCTATAAAACTATATAAAACTATATTAAACTATATAAAACTATATAACACTAATAAAACTATATAAAACTATATAAAACTAATAAAACTATATAAAACTATATAAAACTAATAAATCTATATAAAGCTATATAAAACTATATAATACTATATAATACTATATAAAACTATATAAAACTATATAAAACTATATAAAACTAATAAAACCATATAAAACTATATAAAACTATATAATACTATATAATACTATATAAAACTATATAAAACTATATAAAACTATATAAAACTATATTAAACTATATACAACTATATAACACTAATAAAACTATATAAAACTATATAAAACTATATTAAACTATATACAACTATATAACACTAATAAAACTATATAAAACTATATAAAACTAATAAAACTATATAATACTATATATTACTATATAAAACTATATTAAACTATATAAAACTATATAAAACTAATAAAACTATATAAAACTATATAAAACTATATAATACTATATAATACTATATAAAACTATATAAAACTAATAAAACTATATAAAGCTATATAAAACTATATAATACTATATAATACTATATAAAACTATATAAAACTATATAAAACTATATAAAACTATATGAAACTATATAAAACTATATAAAACTATATAAAACTATATGAAACTATATAAAACTATATAAAACTATATAAAACTATATGAAACTATATAAAACTAATAAAACAATATAAAACCATATAAAACTATATAAAACTAATAAAACTATATAAAGCTATATAAAACTGTATAAAACTATATAAAACTAATAAAACTATATAAAACTATATAGAACTATATTAAACTATTTAAAACTGTATTAAAACTATATAAAACTATATAAAACTATATAAAACCGTATGAAACTATATATAACTATATAAAACTATATAAAACTATATGAAACTATATAAAACTAATAAAACAATATAAAACTATATAAAATTATATAAAACTATATAAAACCATATAAAACTATATAAATCATATAAAACTATATAAAACTAATAAAACTATATAAAACTATATAAAACTAATAAAACTATATAAAGCTATATAAAACTATATAATACTATATAAAACTATATAAAACTATATTAACCTATATAAACTATATAAAACTATATAAAAATATATAAAACTATATAAAACTAATAAAACTATATAAAACTATATAAAACTAATAAGACTATATAAAACTATATAAAACTATATAATACTATATAATACTACATAAAACTATATAAAACAATATAAAACTATATTAAACTATATAAAACTGTATAACACTATTAAGACTATATAAAACTATATTAAACTATATAAAACTATATAAAACTAATAAATCTATATAAAGCTATATAAAACTATATAATTCTATATAAAACTATATAAAACTATATAAAACTATATAAAACTATATAAAACTATACAAAACTATATAAAACTATATAAAACTATATAAAAGTAATAGAACTATATAAAGCTATATAAAACTATATAATACTATATAAAACTATATAAAACTATATAAAACTATATAAAACTAATAAAACTATATAAAACTATATAAAACTATATAATACTATATAAAACTATATGAAACTATATAATACTATATAAAACTATATAAAACTAATAAAACTATATAAAGCTATATAAAACTATATAATTCTATATAAAACTATATAAAACTATATAAAATTATACAAAACTATATAAAACTATATAAAACTATATAAAACTAATCAAACTATATAAAGCTATATAAAACTGTATAAAACTATATAAAACTAATAAAACTATATAAAACTATATAGAACTATAGTAAACTATTTAAAACTGTATTAAAACTATATAAAACTATATAATACTATATAAAACTAATAAAACTATATAAAAGTATATAAAACTATATAAAAGTATACAAAATGATAAAGAACTATATAAAACTATTTAGAACTATATAAAATTATATAAAAAACTATATAAAACTATACAAAATTATAAAGAACTATATAAAACTATATAAAACTATATAAAACTATATAAAACTAATAAGACTATATAATACTATATAAAACTATATAAAACAATATAAAACTATATTAAACTATATAAAACTATATAACACTATTAAGACTATATAAAACTATATTAAACTATATAAAACTATATAAAACTAATAAATCTATATAAAGCTATATAAAACTATATAATTCTATATAAAACTATATAAAACTATATAAAACTATATAAAACTATATAAAACTATATAAAACTATACAAAACTATATAAAACTATATAAAACTATATAAAAGTAATAAAACTATATAAAGCTATATAAAACTATATAATACTATATAAAACTATATAAAACTATATAAAACTATATAAAACTAATAAAACTATATAAAACTATATAAAACTATATAAAACTATATAATACTATATAAAACTATATGAAACTATATAATACTATATAAAACTATATAAAACTAATAAAACTATATAAAGCTATATAAAACTATATAATTCTATATAAAACTATATAAAACTATATAAAATTATATAAAAAACTATATAAAACTATATAAAACTATATGAAACTATATAAAACTAATAAAACTATATAAAACTATATAAAACTATATAAAACTATATAATACTATATAATACTATATAAAACTATATAAAACTATATAAAACTATATTAAACTATATAAAACTATATAACACTAATAAAACTATATAAAACTATATAAAACTAATAAAACTATATAAAACTATATAAAACTATATAAAACTATATAAAACTATATGAAACTATATAAAACTAATAAAACAATATACTATATAAAACTAAATGAAACTATATAAAACTATATAAAACTATGTAAAACTATATAAAACTATATGAAAATATATAAAACTATATAAAACTATATGAAACTATATGAAACTATATAAAACTATATAAAACCATATGAAACTATATAAAACTATATAAAACTAATAAACAAATAAAACTATATAAAACTATATAGAACTATATTAAACTATTTAAAACTGTATTAAAACTTTATAAAACTATGTAAAACTATATAAAACTATATGAATCTATGTAAAACTATATAAAACTACATAAAACTATATAAAACTAATAAATCTATATAAAGCTATATAAAACTATATAATTCTGTATAAAACTATATAAAACTATATAAAATTATACAAAACTATATAAAACTATATAAAACTATATAAAACTAATAAAACTATATAAAGCTATATAAAACTGTATAAAACTATATAAAACTAATAAAACTATATGAAACTATATAGAACTATATTAAACTATTTAAAACTGTATTAAAACTATATAAAACTATATAAAACTATATAAAACCGTATGAAACTATATATAACTATATAAAACTATATAAAACTATATGAAACTATATAAAACTAATAAAACAATATAAAACTATATAAAATTATATAAAACTATATAAAACTATATAAAACTATATAAAACTATATAGAACTATATAAAACTAATAAAACTATATAAAACTATATAAAACTATATAATACTATATAATACTATATAAAAGTATATGAAACTATATAATACTATATAAAACTATATAAAACTATATAAAAGTATATAAAACTATATTAAACTATATAAAACTATATAAAACTAATAAAACTATATAAAACTATATAAAACTATATAAAACTATATAAAACTATATGAAACTATATAAAACTAATAAAACAATATACTATATAAAACTAAATGAAACTATATAAAACTATATGAAACTATATGAAACTCTATAAAACTATATAAAACTATATGAAACTATATAAAACTATGTAAAACTAATAAACAAATAAAACTATATAAAACTATATAGAACTATATTAAACTATTTAAAACTGTATTAAAACTATATAAAACTATATAAAACTATATAAAACTATATGAATCTATGTAAAACTATATAAAACTATATAAAACTATATAAAACTAATAAATCTATATAAAGCTATATAAAACTATATCATTCTATATAAAACTATATAAAACTATATAAAATTATACAAAACTATATAAAACTATATAAAACTATATAAAACTATATAAAACTAATAAAACTATATAAAACTATATTAAACTATATAAAACTATATAAAACTAATAAAACTATATAAAACTATATAAAACTATATAAAACCGTATGAAATTATATATAACTATATAAAACTATATAAAACTATATGAAACTATATAAAACTAATAAAACAATATAAAACTATATAAAACTAATAAAACTATATAAAACTAATAAAACTATATAAAACTATATAAAACTATATAAAACTATATAAAACTATATGAAACTATATAAAACTAATATAACAATATACTATATAAAACTAAATGAAACTATATAAAACTATATGAAACTATATGAAACTCTATAAAACTATATAAAACTATATAAAACTATATAAAGCTATATAAAACTAATAAAACTATATAAAACTATATAAAACTATATGAAACTATATAAAAATATATAAAACTAATAAAACTATATAAAACTATATAAAACTATATAAAACTATATAAAACTAATAAAACTATATAAAACTATATAAAACTATATAATAGTATGTAATACTATATAAAACTATATAAAACTATATAAAAGTATATTAAACTATATAAAACTATATAACACTATTAAGACTATATAAAACTATATAAAACTATATAAAACTATATAATACTATATAAAACTATATGAAACTATATAATACTATATAAAACTATATAAAACTAATAAAACTATATAAAGCTATATAAAACTATATAATTCTATATAAAACTATATAAAACTATATAAAATTATATAAAAAACTATATAAAACTATATAAAACTATATGAAACTATATAAAACTAATAAAACTATATAAAACTATATAAAACTATATAAAACTATATAAAACTATATAATACTATATAATACTATATAAAACTATATAAAACTATATAAAACTATATTAAACTATATAAAACTATATAACACTAATAAAACTATATAAAACTATATAAAACTAATAAAACTATATAAAACTATATAAAACTATATAAAACTATATAAAACTATATGAAACTATATAAAACTAATAAAACAATATACTATATAAAACTAAATGAAACTATATAAAACTATATAAAACTATGTAAAACTATATAAAACTATATGAAAATATATAAAACTATATAAAACTATATGAAACTATATGAAACTATATAAAACTATATAAAACCATATGAAACTATATAAAACTATATAAAACTAATAAACAAATAAAACTATATAAAACTATATAGAACTATATTAAACTATTTAAAACTGTATTAAAACTTTATAAAACTATGTAAAACTATATAAAACTATATGAATCTATGTAAAACTATATAAAACTACATAAAACTATATAAAACTAATAAATCTATATAAAGCAATATAAAACTATATAATTCTGTATAAAACTATATAAAACTATATAAAATTATACAAAACTATATAAAACTATATAAAACTATATAAAACTAATAAAACTATATAAAGCTATATAAAACTGTATAAAACTATATAAAACTAATAAAACTATATAAAACTATATTGAACTATATTAAACTATTTAAAACTGTATTAAAACTATATAAAACTATATAAAACTATATAAAACCGTATGAAACTATATATAACTATATAAAACTATATAAAACTATATGAAACTATATAAAACTAATAAAACAATATAAAACTATATAAAATTATATAAAACTATATAAAACTATATAAAACTATATAAAACTATATAGAACTATATAAAACTAATAAAACTATATAAAACTATATAAAACTATATAATACTATATAATACTATATAAAAGTATATGAAACTATATAATACTATATAAAACTATATAAAACTATATAAAAGTATATAAAACTATATTAAACTATATAAAACTATATAAAACTAATAAAACTATATAAAACTATATAAAACTATATAAAACTATATAAAACTATATGAAACTATATAAAACTAATAAAACAATATACTATATAAAACTAAATGAAACTATATAAAACTATATGAAACTATATGAAACTCTATAAAACTATATAAAACTATATGAAACTATATAAAACTATGTAAAACTAATAAACAAATAAAACTATATAAAACTATATAGAACTATATTAAACTATTTAAAACTGTTTTAAAACTATATAAAACTATATAAAACTATATAAAACTATATGAATCTATGTAAAACTATATAAAACTATATAAAACTATATAAAACTAATAAATCTATATAAAGCTATATAAAACTATATCATTCTATATAAAACTATATAAAACTATATAAAATTATACAAAACTATATAAAACTATATAAAACTATATAAAACTATATAAAACTAATAAAACTATATAAAACTATATTAAACTATATAAAACTATATAAAACTAATAAAACTATATAAAACTATATAAAACTATATAAAACCGTATGAAATTATATATAACTATATAAAACTATATAAAACTATATGAAACTATATAAAACTAATAAAACAATATAAAACTATATAAAACTAATAAAACTATATAAAACTAATAAAACTATATAAAACTATATAAAACTATATAAAACTATATAAAACTATATGAAACTATATAAAACTAATAAAACAATATACTATATAAAACTAAATGAAACTATATAAAACTATATGAAACTATATGAAACTCTATAAAACTATATAAAACTATATAAAACTATATAAAGCTATATAAAACTAATAAAACTATATAAAACTATATAAAACTATATGAAACTATATAAAAATATATAAAACTAATAAAACTATATAAAACTATATAAAACTATATAAAACTATATAAAACTAATAAAACTATATAAAACTATATAAAACTATATAATAGTATGTAATACTATATAAAACTATATAAAACTATATAAAAGTATATTAAACTATATAAAACTATATAACACTATTAAGACTATATAAAACTATATAAAACTAATAAAACTATATAAAACTATATAAAACTAATAAATCTATATAAAGCTATATAAAACTATATAATTCTATATAAAACTATAGAAAACTATATAAAACTATATAAAACTATACAAAACTATATAAAACTATATAAAAATATATAAAACTATATGAAACTATTTAAAACTAATAAAACAATATAAAACTATATAAAACTATATAAAACTATATAAAACTATATAAAACTATATAAAACTATATAAAACTATATGAAACTATATAAAACTATGTGAAACTATATAAAACTATATTAAACTATATAAAACTATATAAAACTATATAAAACTATATGAAACTATATGAAACTATATAAAACTAATAAAACAATATAAATCTATATAAAACTAACGAAACTATATAATACTATATAAAACTATATGAAACTATATAAAACTATATAAAACTATATAAAACTATATTAAACTATATAAAACTACATAAAACTAATAAAACTATATAAAACTATATAAAACTATATAAAACTATATAAAACTATATGAAACTATATAAAACTAATAAAACTATATAAAACTATATGAAACTATATAAAACTATATAAAACTAATAAAACTATATAAAACTATATAATACTATATAAAACAATATGAAACTATATAAAACTAATAAAACCATATAAAACTATATAAAACTATATAAAACTATATAAAACTATATAAAACTATATAAAACTATATAAAACTATATAAAACTATATAAAACTAATAAAACTATATAAAACTATATAAAACTATATAATACTATATAATACTATATAAAACTATATAAA
>NW_027475482.1:0-46287 GCF_051020985.1 Nomia melanderi | reverse complement strand
TATTTAAAACTATATAATACTATATAAAACTATATAAAACTATATTAAACTATATAAACTATATAAAACTATATAAAACTATATAAAACTGTATAAAACTATATAAAACTAATGAAACTATATAAAACTATATAGAACTATATTAAACTATTTAAAACTGTATTAAAGCTATATAAAACTATATAAAACTATATGATACTATATAAAACTATATAAAGCTGTATAAAACTCTAAAAAACTATATAAAACTATATAAAACTATATAAAACTATATAAAACTATATAAAACTATATAAAGCTATATTAAAGTATATGAAACTATATAAAACTATATAAAACTAATAAAACTATATAAAACTATATAGAACTATATTAAACTATATTAAACAATATAGAACTATATAAAACTAAATAAAACTACGTGAAACTATATGAAACTAATAAAACTATATAAAACTATATGAAACTATATAAAACTATATAAAACTATATAAAACTAATAAAACTATATAAAACTAATAAAACTATATAAAACTATATAATGCTATATAAAACAATATGAAACTATATAAAACTGATAAAACCATATAAAACTATATAAAACTATTTAAAACTTTATAAAACTAATAAAACTATATAAAACTATATAAAAGTATATAAAGCTATATTAAACTATATAAAACTATACAAAATTATAAAGAACTATATAAAACTATACAAAATTATAAAGAACTATATAAAACTATATTAAACTGTATAAAGCTAAATAAAACTAATAATACTATATAAAGCTATCTAGAACTATATTAAACTATTTAAAACTGTATTAAAGCTATATAAAACTATATAAAACTATATAAAACTATATAAAACTATATAAAACTATATAATACTGTAGAAAACAATATGAAACAATATAAAACTAATAAAACTATATAAAACTATATAAAACTATATAAAACTAATAAAACTAATAAAACTAATAAAACTATATAAAACTATATAAAACTATATAAAACTATATAAAACTATACAAAATTATAAAGAATTATATAAAACTATATAAAACTGTATAAAACTATATACAACTAATAAAACTATATAAAAGTATATAAAACTATATAAAACTATTCAAAATTATAAAGAACTATATAAAGCTATTTAAAACTATATAAAACTATATAAAACTATATAAAACTATACAAAATTATAATGAACTATATAAAACTATATAAAACTGTATAAAACTATATAAAACTAATAAAACTATATACAACTATATAGAAATATATTAAACTATTTAAAACTGTATTAAAGCTATATAGAACTATATAAAACTATATGAAACTATATAAAACTATATCAAACTATATAAAACTATATAAAACTCTATAAAACTATATAAAACTATATAAAACTAATAAAACTATATAAAACTATATAAAACTATACAAAATTATAAAGAACTATATAAAACTATACAAAATTATAAAGAACTATATAAAACTATATTAAACTGTGTAAACCTATATACAACTAATAAAACTATATAAAAGTATATAAAACTATATAAAACTATACAAAATTATAAAGAACTATATAAAACTATTTAAAACTATATAAAACTATATAAAACTATATAAAACTATTCAAAATTATAATGAACTATATAAAACTATATTAAACTGTGTAAACCTATATACAACTAATAAAACTATATAAAAGTATATAAAACTACATAAAACTATATGAAACTATATAAAACTATATAAAACTATATAAAACTATATAAAACTATATTAAACTGTATAAAACTATATAAAACTAATAAAACTATATAAAACTATATAAAACTATAAAAAATTATAAAGAACTATATAAAACTATTTAAAAATATAAAACTATACAAAATTATAAAGAACTATATAAAACTATATTAAACTGTATAAAACTATATAAAACTAATAAAACTATATGAAACTATACAAAATTATAAAGAACTATATAAACCTATTTAAAACTATATAAAACTACATAAAACTATATAAAACTATACAAAATTATAAAGAACTATATAAAACTATATTAAACTGTATAAAACTATATAAAACTAATATAACTATATAAAACTATATAAAACTATATGAAACTAATAAAACTATATAATACTATATAAAACAATATGAAACTATATAAAAGTATATAAAATTATATAAAAATATATTAAACTATATAAAACTATATAAAACTATATAAAACTATATAAAACTAATAAAACTATATAAAACTATATAAAACTATATAAAACTATATAAATACTATATAAAACTATATAAAACTAATAAAAATATATTAAAATATATGAAACTATATAAAACTATATAAAACTATATAAAACTATATAAAACTATACAAAATTATAAAGAACTATATAAAACTATACAAAATTATAAAGAACTATATAAACCTATTTAAAACTATATAAAACTATATAAAACTATATAAAACTATACAAAATTATAAAGAACTACATAAAACTATATTAAACTGTATAAAACTATATAAAACTAATAAAACTATATAAAACTATATGAAACTATATGAAACTAATAAAACTATATAATACTATACAAAACAATATGAAACTATATAAAAGTATATAAAATTATATAAAACTATATTAAACTATATAAAACTATATAAAACTATATAAAACTATATAAAACTAATAAAACTATATAAAACTATATAAAACTATATAAAACTATATAAATACTATATAAAACTATATAAAACTAATAAAAATATATTAAAATATATGAAACTATATAAAACTATATAAAACTATATAAAACTATATAAAACTATACAAAATTATAAAGAGTTATATAAAACTATATAAAACTGTATAAAACTATATACAACTAATAAAACTATATAAAAGTATATAAAACTATATAAAACTATACAAAATTATAAAGAACTATATAAAACAATTTAAAACTATATAAAACTATATAAAACTATATAAAACTATACAAAATTATATAAAACTAATAAAACTAATAACAATATATAAAACGATATAAAACTATATAATACTGTATAAAACTATATGAAACAATATAAAACTAATAAAACTATATAAAACTATATAATAACATATAAAACTATATAAAACTATATAAAACTATATAATAACATATAAAACTATATAAAACTATATAAAACTATATAATACTATATAAAACTAATTGAAACTATATAATACTATATAAAACTATATGAAACTATATAAAACTATATAAAACTATATAAAACTATATAAAACTATACAAAATTATAAAGAATTATATAAAACAATATAAAACTGTATAAAACTATATACAACTAATAAAACTATATAAAACTATGTAAAACTATATAATACTATATAAAACTATTTAAAACTTTATAAAACTAATAAAACTATATAAAACTATATAAAACTATACAAAATTATAAAGAACTATATAAAACTATACAAAATTATAAAGAACTATATAAACCTATTTAAAACTATATAAAACTATATAAAACTATATAAAACTATACAAAATTATAAAGAACTATATAAAACTATACAAAATTATAAAGAACTATATAAACCTATTTAAAACTATATAAAACTATATAAAACTATATAAAACTATACAAAATTATAAAGAACTACATAAAACTATATTAAACTGTATAAAACTATATAAAACTATATAATAACATATAAAACTATATAAAACTATATGAAACTAATAAAACTATATAATACTATATAAAACAATATGAAACTATATAAAAGTATATAAAATTATATAAAACTATATTAAACTATATAAAACTATATAAAACTATATAAAACTATATAAAACTAATAAAACTATATAAAACTATATAAAACTATATAAAACTATATAAATACTATATAAAACTATATAAAACTAATAAAAATATATTAAAATATATGAAACTATATAAAACTATATAAAACTATATAAAACTATATAAAACTATACAAAATTATAAAGAATTATATAAAACTATATAAAACTGTATGAAACTATATACAACTAATAAAACTATATAAAAGTATATAAAACTATATAAAACTATACAAAATTATAAAGAACTATATAAAACAATTTAAAACTATATAAAACTATATAAAACTATATAAAACTATACAAAATTATATAAAACTAATAAAACTAATAACAATATATAAAACGATATAAAACTATATAATTCTGTATAAAACTATATGAAACAATATAAAACTAATAAAACTATATAAAACTATATAATAACATATAAAACTATATAAAACTATATAAAACTATATAAAACTATATAATACTATATAAAACTAATTGAAACTATATAATACTATATAAAACTATATGAAACTATATAAAACTATATAAAACTATATAAAACTTTATTAAACCATATAAAACTATATAAAACTAGTAAAACTATATAAAACTATATAAGACTATATAAAACTAATAAAACTATATAAAACTATATAAAACTATATATAACTATATAAAACTATATAAAACTATATAAAAGTATATAAAGCTATATTAAACTATATAAAACTATACAAAATTATAGAGAACTATATAGAACTATATTAAACTGTATAAAACTAAATAAAACTAATAAAACTATATAAAGCTATCTAGAACTATATTAAACTATTTAAAACTGTATTAAAGCTATATAAAACTATATAAAACTATATAAAACTATATAAAACTATATGAAACTATATAAAACTAATAAAACTATATAAAACTATATGAAACTATATAATACTGTATAATACTATATAAAACTATATAAAACTATATAAAGCTATATTAAACTATATGAAACTATATAAAACTATATAAAACTAATAAAACTACATAAAACTGTAAAGAACTATATTCAACTATTTAAAACTGTATTAAAGCTATATAAAACTATATAAAACTATATGAAACTATATAAAACTATATAAAACTGTATAAAACTATATAAAACTATATAAAACTAATAAAACTATATAAAGCTATATAAAACTATATAATACAATATAATACTATATAAAACTATATAAAACTGTATAAAACTGTATAAAACTATATAAAACTATATAAAACTAATAAAACTATATAAAAGTATATAAAACTATATAAAACTATAAAAAATTATAAAGAACTATATAAAACTACTTAAAACTATATAAAACTATATAAAACTATATAAAACTATACAAAATTATAAAGAACTATATAAAACTATATAAAACTGTATAAAACTATATAAAACTAATGAAACTATATAAAACTATATAGAACTATATTAAACTATTTAAAACTGTATTAAAGCTATATAAAACTATATAAAACTATATGAAACTATATAAAACTATATAAAGCTGTATAAAACTCTAAAAAACTATATAAAACTATATAAAACTATATAAAACTATATAAAACTATATAAAACTATATAAAACTATATAAAGCTATATTAAACTATATGAAACTATATAAAACTATATAAAACTAATAAAACTATATAAAACTATATAGAACTATATTAAACTATATTAAACTATACAAAATTATAAAGAACTATATAAAACTATACAAAATTATAAAGAACTATATAAAACTATACAAAATTATAAAGAACTATATAAAACTATATTAAACTGTATAAAACTATATAAAACTAATAAAACTATATAAAGCTATCTAGAACTATATTAAACTATTTAAAACTGTATTAAAGCTATATAAAACTATATAAAACTATATAAAACTATATAAAACTATATGAAACTATATAAAACTATATAAAACTATATAAAACTATATAAAACTATATGAAACTATATAAAACTAATAAAACTATATAAAACTATATAAAACTAAATGAAACTATATAATACTATATAAAACTATATGAAACTATATAAAACTATATAAAACTATATAAAACTTTATTAAACCATATAAAACTATATAAAACTAGTAAAACTATATAAAACAGTATAAAACTATATAAAACTATATAAAACTATACAAAATTATAAAGAAGTATATAAAACTATATTAAACTGTATAAAACTATATAAAACTAATAAAACTATATAAAACTATATAAAACTAAATGAATCTATATAATACTATATAAAACTATATAAAACTATATAAAACTATAAAAAATTATAAAGAACTATATAAAACTATTTAAATATATAAAACTATACAAAATTATAAAGAACTATATAAAACTATATTAAACTGTATAAAACTATATGAAACTAATAAAACTATATAAAACAATACAAAATTATAAAGAACTATATAAACCTATTTAAAACTATATAAAACTATATAAAACTATATAAAACTATACAAAATTATAAAGAACTATATAAAACTATATTAAACTGTATAAAACTATATAAAACTAATAAAACTATATGAAACTATATAAAACTATATAAAACTATATAAAACTATATGAAACTAATAAAACTATATAAATACTATATAAAACTATATAAAACTAATAAAACTAATAAAACTAATAAAACTATATAAAACTATATAAAACTATATAAAACTATATAAAACTATACAAAATTATAAAGAATTATATAAAACTATATAAAACTGTATAAAACTATATACAACTAATAAAACTATATAAAAGTATATAAAACTATATAAAACTATTCAAAATTATAAAGAACTATATAAAGCTATTTAAAACTATATAAAACTATATAAAACTATATAAAACTATACAAAATTATAAAGAACTATATAAAACTATATTAAACTGTATAAAACTATATAAAACTAATAAAACTATATAAAACTATATAAAACTAAATGAATCTATATAATACTATATAAAACTATATAAAACTATATAAAACTATAAAAAATTATAAAGAACTATATAAAACTATTTAAATATATAAAACTATACAAAATTATAAAGAACTATATAAAAATATATTAAACTGTATAAAACTATATGAAACTAATAAAACTATATAAAACTATACAAAATTATAAAGAACTATATAAACCTATTTAAAACTATATAAAACTATATAAAACTATACAAAATTATAAAGAATTATATAAAACTATATAAAACTGTATAAAACTATATGCAACTAATAAAACTATATAAAAGTATATAAAACTATACAAAATTATAAAGAATTATATAAAACTATATAAAACTGTATAAAACTATATACAACTAATAAAACTATATAAAAGTATATAAAACTATATAAAACTATATAAAACTATATAAAACTATATAAAGCTATATTAAACTATATGAAACTATATAAAACTATATAAAACTAATAAAACTATATAAAACTATATAGAACTATATTAAAATATATTAAACTATATAAAACTATATAAACCTAAATAAAACTACGTGAAACTATATGAAACTAATAAAACTATATAAAACTATATGAAACTATATAAAGCTATATAAAACTATATAAAACTAATAAAACTATATAAAACTAATAAAACTATATAAAACTATATAATACTATATAAAACAATATGAAACTATATAAAACTGATAAAACCATATAAAACTATATAAAACTATTTAAAACTTTATAAAACTAATAAAACTATATAAAACTATATAAAACTATATAAAAGTATATAAAGCTATATTAAACTATATAAAACTATACAAAATTATAAAGAACTATATAAAACTATACAAAATTATAAAGAACTATATAAAACTATATTAAACTGTATAAAACTAAATAAAACTAATAAAACTATATAAAGCTAACTAGAACTATATTAAACTATTTAAAACTGTATTAAAGCTATATAAAACTATATAAAACTATATAAAACTATATAAAACTATATAAAACTATATAATACTGTATAAAACAATATGAAACAATATAAAACTAATAAAACTATATAAAACTATATAAAACTAATAAAACTAATAAAACTAATAAAACTATATAAAACTATATAAAACTATATAAAACTATACAAAATTATAAAGAATTATATAAAACTATATAAAATTGTATAAAACTATATACAACTAATAAAACTATATAAAAGTATATAAAACTATATAAAACTATACAAAATTATAAAGAACTATATAGAACTAATAAAAACTATATAAAACTATATAAAACTATATAAAACTATACAAAATTATAATGAACTATATAAAACTATATAAAACTGTATAAAACTATATAAAACTAATAAAACTATATACAACTATATAGAACTATATTAAACTATTTAAAACTGTATTAAAGCTATATAGAACTATATAAAACTATATGAAACTATATAAAACTATATCAAACTCTATAAAACTATATAAAACTATATAAAACTAATAAAACTATATAAAACTATATAAAACTATACAAAATTATAAAGAACTATATAAAACTATACAAAATTATAAAGAACTATATAAAACTATATTAAACTGTGTAAACCTATATACAACTAATAAAACTATATAAAAGTATATAAAACTATATAAAACTATACAAAATTATAAAGAACTATATAAAACTATTTAAAACTATATAAAACTATATAAAACTATATAAAACTAATAAAACTAATGTTCCGTCCGACGCGGAACAAAACGGAGAAAATCCTCGAAGGTTCGTTTATGATATGGACGTGCCAAAAAATTTACTTTCGGGATTAGCTTTTTTCGAACTCAGTTTATTTATTTTAGTTACAAGGGGCAATCGCACCCTAAACCATGAGAAAATCATTTAGTTAATCCGCGCATCTCCAGACAATAGTTTTGGAATTTTTGTCGTTCGTACAGACAACCGACCATATCATAAACCGGGAATTTCCGAAGGGTCGACGCGAACCTCGTTCGTAACGGTTCCGCTAGCCATGCGTCAACTTGGAGGAAATTTCCAAGGCATCGGCAAATCTTCGAGGATCCCTCGCACGTGGCCATTGCCCTCACCCTTGCACCAAGAGGGCTGGCCAAGGGGCGTCGTCCAAGACGCCCCCGATTTTTGGAATTATGTGCTGATTGGGTATTTTCCATTTCCCAATCAGCGCACTCGACACAAAACCTGTAGGTGTCGTATAAAAACACCTACAGGATCGCACTCGGGGGGTTTTTTCGATTATCTCAAGGAATTTTCACTCATTCAACGTTCAGTCCATCGTTCGGGACACATAAGTCGCTCAATCGTTCGGAGTGACGATATCTCAGATACTCAATCGTTCGGAGTAACGAGATATCATTCATTCATTCAAACAGTAGTCAGTCCATCGTTCGGGACAACTACAACTAGTGATCTGATCTCAACCAGTCGGAGATCAGAATTGAATCAGTCGATTTCTGAAGAAATTCGTAAATCGACGCGTCGCGAGTATTAACGAGACCTAAAGTTAAAGCTGGGATTTACAACCCCAGCCGAGGAATTTAATCCGCGTTAGTATTCGTGTATGTGCGACGTCGCATTTTTCGGTACCTCGAGCCGGATCTACTACGCAACATTTGTTGGTCCTTCGAGCCGGATCTGTGACGGTACAACTAACAAAACTATATAAAACTATTTAAAACTATATAAAACTATATAAAACTATACAAAATTATAAAGAATTATATAAAACTATATAAAACTGTATAAAACTATATACAACTAATAAAACTATATAAAAGTATATAAAACTATATAAAACTATTCAAAATTATAAAGAACTATATAAAACTATTTAAAACTATATAAAACTATATAAAACTATATAAAACTATATAAAACTATATAAAACTATATAAAACTACACAAAATTATAATGAACTATATAAAACTATATAAAACTATATAGAACTATATTAAACTATATAAAACTATATAGAACTATATTAAACTATTAAAAACTGTCTTAAAGCTATATAAAACTATATGAAACTATATGAAACTATATAAAACTATATAGAACTATAATAAAATATTTAAAACTGTATTAAAACTATATAAAACTATATAAAACTGTATAAAACTATATAAAACTATATGAAACTATATAAAACTATATAAAACTATATAAAACTAATAAAACTATATAAAACTATATAAAACAATATAATACTATATAAAACTATATAAAACTAATAAAACTAATAAAACTAATAAAACTATATAAAACTATATAAAACTAAATAAAACTATTTAAAACTATATAAAACTAATAAAACTAATAAAACTAATAAAACTATATAAAACTATATAAAACTATATAAAACTATATAAAACTATACAAAATTATAAAGAATTATATAAAACTATATAAAACTGTATAAAACTATATACAACTAATAAAACTATATAAAAGTATATAAAACTATATAAAACTATACAAAATTATAAAGAACTATATAGAACTAATAAAAACTATATAAAACGATATAAAACTATATAAAACTATACAAAATGATAATGAACTATATAAAACTATATAAAACTGTATAAAACTATATAAAACTAATAAAACTATATACAACTATATAGAACTATATTAAACTATTTAAAACTGTATTAAAGCTATATAGAACTATATAAAACTATATGAAACTATATAAAACTATATCAAACTCTATAAAACTATATAAAACTATATAAAACTAATAAAACTATATAAAACTATATAAAACTATACAAAATTATAAAGAACTATATAAAACTATACAAAATTATAAAGAACTATATAAAACTATATTAAACTGTGTAAACCTATATACAACTAATAAAACTATATAAAAGTATATAAAACTATATAAAACTATACAAAATTATAAAGAACTATATAAAACTATTTAAAACTATATAAAACTATATAAAACTATATAAAACTAATAAAACTAATGTTCCGTCCGACGCGGAACAAAACGGAGAAAATCCTCGAAGGTTCGTTTATGATATGGACGTGCCAAAAAATTTACTTTCGGGATTAGCTTTTTTCGAACTCAGTTTATTTATTTTAGTTACAAGGGGCAATCGCACCCTAAACCATGAGAAAATCATTTAGTTAATCCGCGCATCTCCAGACAATAGTTTTGGAATTTTTGTCGTTCGTACAGACAACCGACCATATCATAAACCGGGAATTTCCGAAGGGTCGACGCGAACCTCGTTCGTAACGGTTCCGCTAGCCATGCGTCAACTTGGAGGAAATTTCCAAGGCATCGGCAAATCTTCGAGGATCCCTCGCACGTGGCCATTGCCCTCACCCTTGCACCAAGAGGGCTGGCCAAGGGGCGTCGTCCAAGACGCCCCCGATTTTTGGAATTATGTGCTGATTGGGTATTTTCCATTTCCCAATCAGCGCACTCGACACAAAACCTGTAGGTGTCGTATAAAAACACCTACAGGATCGCACTCGGGGGGTTTTTTCGATTATCTCAAGGAATTTTCACTCATTCAACGTTCAGTCCATCGTTCGGGACACATAAGTCGCTCAATCGTTCGGAGTGACGATATCTCAGATACTCAATCGTTCGGAGTAACGAGATATCATTCATTCATTCAAACAGTAGTCAGTCCATCGTTCGGGACAACTACAACTAGTGATCTGATCTCAACCAGTCGGAGATCAGAATTGAATCAGTCGATTTCTGAAGAAATTCGTAAATCGACGCGTCGCGAGTATTAACGAGACCTAAAGTTAAAGCTGGGATTTACAACCCCAGCCGAGGAATTTAATCCGCGTTAGTATTCGTGTATGTGCGACGTCGCATTTTTCGGTACCTCGAGCCGGATCTACTACGCAACATTTGTTGGTCCTTCGAGCCGGATCTGTGACGGTACAACTAACAAAACTATATAAAACTATTTAAAACTATATAAAACTATATAAAACTATACAAAATTATAAAGAATTATATAAAACTATATAAAACTGTATAAAACTATATACAACTAATAAAACTATATAAAAGTATATAAAACTATATAAAACTATTCAAAATTATAAAGAACTATATAAAACTATTTAAAACTATATAAAACTATATAAAACTATATAAAACTATATAAAACTACACAAAATTATAATGAACTATATAAAACTATATAAAACTATATAGAACTATATTAAACTATATAAAACTATATAGAACTATATTAAACTATTAAAAACTGTCTTAAAGCTATATAAAACTATATGAAACTATATGAAACTATATAAAACTATATAGAACTATAATAAAATATTTAAAACTGTATTAAAACTATATAAAACTATATAAAACTGTATAAAACTATATAAAACTATATGAAACTATATAAAACTATATAAAACTAATAAAACTAATAAAACTAATAAAACTATATAAAACTATATAAAACTAAATAAAACTATTTAAAACTATATAAAACTAATAAAACTAATAAAACTAATAAAACTATATAAAACTATATAAAACTAAATAAAACTATTTAAAACTATATAAAACTAATAAAACTAATAAAACTAATAAAACTATATAAAACTATATAAAACTATATAAAACTATATAAAACTATACAAAATTATAAAGAATTATATAAAACTATATAAAACTGTATAAAACTATATACAACTAATAAAACTATATAAAACTATATAAAACTATATAAAACTATACAAAATTATAATGAACTATATAAAACTATATAAAACTGTATAAAACTATATAAAACTAATAAAACTATATAAAACTATATAGAACTATATTAAACTATTTAAAACTGTATTAAAGCTATATAGAACTATATAAAACTATATGAAACTATATAAAACTATATAAAACTATATAAAACTATATAAAACTATATAAAACTCTATAAAACTATATAAAACTATATAAAACTATATAAAACTATATAAAACTATACAAAATTATAAAGAACTATATAAAACTATATTAAACTGTATAAAACTATATAAAACTAATAAAACTATATAAAGCTATCTAGAACTATATTAAACTATTTAAAACTGTATTAAAGCTATATAAAACTATATAAAACTATATAAAACTATATAAAACTATATGAAACTATATAAAACTATATAAAACTATATAAAACTATATAAAACTATATGAAACTATATAAAACTAATAAAACTATATAAAACTATATAAAACTAAATGAAACTATATAATACTATATGAAACTATATGAAACTATATAAAACCATATAAAACTATATAAAACTTTATTAAAACATATAAAACTATATAAAACTAGTAAAACTATATAAAACTGTATAAAACTATATAAAACTATATAAAACTATACAAAATTATAAAGAACTATATAAAACTATATTAAACTGTATAAAACTATATAAAAGTAATAAAACTATATAAAACTATATAAAACTAAATGAATCTATATAATACTATATAAAACTATATAAAACTATATAAAACTATAAAAAATTATAAAGAACTATATAAAACTATTTAAATATATAAAACTATACAAAATTATAAAGAACTATATAAAACTATATTAAACTGTATAAAACTATATGAAACTAATAAAACTATATAAAACTATACAAAATTATAAAGAACTATATAAACCTATTTAAAACTATATAAAACTATATAAAACTATATAAATCTATACAAAATTATAAAGAACTATATAAAACTATATTAAACTGTATAAAACTATATAAAACTAATAAAACTATTTAAAACTATATAAGACTATATAAAACTAATAAAACTATATAAAACTATATAGAACTATATTAAACTATTAAAAACTGTCTTAAAGCTATATAAAACTATATGAAACTATATGAAACTATATAAAACTATATAGATCTATAATAAAATATTTAAAACTGTATTAAAACTATATAAAACTATATAAAACTGTATAAAACTATATAAAACTATATGAAACTATATAAAACTATATAAAACTATATAAAACTAATAAAACTATATGAAACTATATAAAACTATATAAAACTATATAAAACTATATGAAACTAATAAAACTATATAAATACTATATAAAACTATATAAAACTAATAAAAATATATTAAAATATATGAAACTATATAAAACTATATAAAACTATATAAAACTAATAAAACTATATAAAACTATATAAAACTATATAAAACTATATATAACTATATAAAACTATATAAAACTATATATAACTATATAAAACTATGTAAAACTATATAAAACTAATAAAACTATATAAAACTAAATAAAACTATATATAACTATATAAAACTAATAAAACTAATAAAACTATATAAAACTATATAAAACTATATAAAACTATATAAAACTATACAAAATTATAAAGAATTATATAAAACTATATAAAACTGTATAAAACTATATACAACTAATAAAACTATATAAAAGTATATAAAACTATATAAAACTATTCAAAATTATAAAGAACTATATAAAACTATTTAAAACTATATAAAACTATATAAAACTATATAAAACTATATAAAACTATACAAAATTATAATGAACTATATAAAACTATATAAAACTGTATAAAACTATATAAAACTAATAAAACTATATAAAACTATATAGAACTATATTAAACTATTTAAAACTGTATTAAAGCTATATAGAACTATATAAAACTATATGAAACTATATAAAACTATATAAAACTATATAAAACTATATAAAACTCTATAAAACTATATAAAACTATATAAAACTAATAAAACTATATAAAACTATATAAAACTATACAAAATTATAAAGAACTATATAAAACTATATTAAACTGTATAAAACTATATAAAACTAATAAAACTATATAAAGCTATCTAGAACTATATTAAACTATTTAAAACTGTATTAAAGCTATATAAAACTATATAAAACTATATAAAACTATATAAAACTATATGAAACTATATAAAACTATATAAAACTATATAAAACTATATAAAACTATATGAAACTATATAAAACTAATAAAACTATATAAAACTATATAAAACTAAATGAAACTATATAATACTATATGAAACTATATGAAACTATATAAAACCATATAAAACTATATAAAACTTTATTAAAACATATAAAACTATATAAAACTAGTAAAACTATATAAAACTGTATAAAACTATATAAAACTATATAAAACTATACAAAATTATAAAGAACTATATAAAACTATATTAAACTGTATAAATCTATACAAAATTATAAAGAATTATATAAAACTATATAAAACTGTATAAAACTATATACAACTAATAAAACTATATAAAAGTATATAAAACTATATAAAACTATTCAAAATTATAAAGAACTATATAAAACTATTTAAAACTATATAAAACTATATAAAACTATATAAAACTATGTAAAACTATATAAAACTATACAAAATTATAATGAACTATATAAAACTATATAAAACTGTATAAAACTATATAAAACTAATAAAACTATATAAAACTATATAGAACTATATTAAACTATTTAAAACTGTATTAAAGCTATATAGAACTATATAAAACTATATGAAACTATATAAAACTATATAAAACTATATAAAACTATATAAAACTCTATAAAACTATATAAAACTATATAAAACTAATAAAACTATATAAAACTATATAAAACTATACAAAATTATAAAGAACTATATAAAACTATATTAAACTGTATAAAACTATATAAAACTAATAAAACTATATAAAGCTATCTAGAACTATATTAAACTATTTAAAACTGTATTAAAGCTATATAAAACTATATAAAACTATATAAAACTATATAAAACTATATGAAACTATATAAAACTATATAAAACTATATAAAACTATATAAAACTATATGAAACTATATAAAACTAATAAAACTATATAAAACTATATAAAACTAAATGAAACTATATAATACTATATGAAACTATATGAAACTATATAAAACCATATAAAACTATATAAAACTTCATTAAAACATATAAAACTATATAAAACTAGTAAAACTATATAAAACTGTATAAAACTATATAAAACTATATAAAACTATACAAAATTATAAAGAACTATATAAAACTATATTAAACTGTATAAAACTATATAAAAGTAATAAAACTATATAAAACTATATAAAACTAAATGAATCTATATAATACTATATAAAACTATATAAAACTATATAAAACTATATAAAACTATATGAAACTATATAAAACTAATAAAACTATATAAAACTATATAAAACTAAATGAAACTATATAATACTATATGAAACTATATGAAACTATATAAAACCATATAAAACTATATAAAACTTTATTAAAACATATAAAACTATATAAAACTAGTAAAACTATATAAAACTGTATAAAACTATATAAAACTATATAAAACTATACAAAATTATAAAGAACTATATAAAACTATATTAAACTGTATAAATCTATACAAAATTATAAAGAATTATATAAAACTATATAAAACTGTATAAAACTATATACAACTAATAAAACTATATAAAAGTATATAAAACTATATAAAACTATTCAAAATTATAAAGAACTATATAAAACTATTTAAAACTATATAAAACTATATAAAACTATATAAAACTATATAAAACTATACAAAATTATAATGAACTATATAAAACTATATAAAACTGTATAAAACTATATAAAACTAATAAAACTATATAAAACTATATAGAACAATATTAAACTATTTAAAACTGTATTAAAGCTATATAGAACTATATAAAACTATATGAAACTATATAAAACTATATAAAACTATATAAAACTATATAAAACTAATAAAACTATATAAAACTATATAAAACTATACAAAATTATAAAGAACTATATAAAACTATATTAAACTGTATAAAACTATATAAAACTAATAAAACTATATAAAGCTATCTAGAACTATATTAAACTATTTAAAACTGTATTAAAGCTATATAAAACTATATAAAACTATATAAAACTATATAAAACTATATGAAACTATATAAAACTATATAAAACTATATAAAACTATATAAAACTATATGAAACTATATAAAACTAATAAAACTATATAAAACTATATAAAACTAAATGAAACTATATAATACTATATGAAACTATATGAAACTATATAAAACCATATAAAACTATATAAAACTTTATTAAAACATATAAAACTATATAAAACTAGTAAAACTATATAAAACTGTATAAAACTATATAAAACTATATAAAACTATACAAAATTATAAAGAACTATATAAAACTATATTAAACTGTATAAAACTATATAAAAGTAATAAAACTATATAAAACTATATAAAACTAAATGAATCTATATAATACTATATAAAACTATATAAAACTATATAAAACTATAAAAAATTATAAAGAACTATATAAAACTATTTAAATATATAAAACTATACAAAATTATAAAGAACTATATAAAACTATATTAAACTGTATAAAACTATATGAAACTAATAAAACTATATAAAACTATACAAAATTATAAAGAACTATATAAACCTATTTAAAACTATATAAAACTATATAAAACTATATAAAACTATACAAAATTATAAAGAACTATATAAAACTATTTAAATATATAAAACTATACAAAATTATAAAGAACTATATAAAAATATATTAAACTGTATAAAACTATATAAAACTAATAAAACTATATAAAGCTATCTAGAACTATATTAAACTATTTAAAACTGTATTAAAGCTATATAAAACTATATAAAACTATATAAAACTATATTAAACTATACAAAACTATATAAAACTATATAAAACTAATAAAACTATATAAAACTAATATAACTATATAAAACTATATAAATCTATATAAAAATAATAAAACTATATAAAACTAATAAAACTATATAAAACTATATAAAACTATATAAAACTATATAAAACTAATAAAACTATATAAAACTATATAGAACTATATTAAACTATTAAAAACTGTCTTAAAGCTATATAAAACTATATGAAACTATATGAAACTATATAAAACTATATAGAACTATAATAAAATATTTAAAACTGTATTAAAACTATATAAAACTATATAAAACTGTATAAAACTATATAAAACTATATGAAACTATATAAAACTATATAAAACTATATAAAACTAATAAAACTATATGAAACTATATAAAACTATATAAAACTATATAAAACTATATGAAACTAATAAAACTATATAAATACTATATAAAACTATATAAAACTAATAAAAATATATTAAAATATATGAAACTATATAAAACTATATAAAACTATGTAAAACTAATAAAACTATATAAAACTATATAAATACTATATATAACTATATAAAACTAAATAAAACTATATAAATCTATATAAAAATAATAAAACTATATAAAACTAATAAAACTATATAAAACTATATAAAACTATATAAAACTAATAAAACTATATGAAACTATATAATACTATATAAAACAATATGAAACTATATAAAACTATATAAAACTATATAAAACTATATTAAACTATACAAAACTATATAAAACTATATAAAACTAATAAAACTAATATAACTATATAAAACTATATAAAACTAATAAAACTATATAAAACTATATAAAACTATATATAAAACTATATATAACTATATAAAACTATGTAAAACTATATAAAACTAATAAAACTATATAAAACTAAATAAAACTATATATAACTATATAAAACTATATAAAACTATATAAAACTAATAAAACTATATAAAACTATATAAAACTATATAGAACTATATTAAACTATCTAAAACTGTATTAAAACTATATAAAACTATATAAAACTATATAAAACTAATAAAACTAAATAAAACTATATAAAACTATATAGAACTATATTAAACTATTAAAAACTGTCTTAAAGCTATATAAAACTATATGAAACTATATGAAACTATATAAAACTATATAGAACTATAATAAAATATTTAAAACTGTATTAAAACTATATAAAACTATATAAAACTATATAAAACTATATAAAACTATATAAAACTATATGAAACTATATAAAACTATATAAAACTATATAAAACTATATAAAACTATATGAAACTATATGAAACTATATAAAACTATATAGAACTATAATAAAATATTTAAAACTATATAATACTATATAAAACGATATAAAACTATATAAAACTATATAAAACTATATAAAACTATATAAAACTATATAAAACTATATAATACTAATAAAACTATATAAAACTATATAAAACTATATAATACTATATAATACTATATAAAACTATATAAAACTATATAAAACTATATAAACCTATATTAAACTATATGAAACTATTTAAAACTTTATAAAACTAATAAAACTATATAAAACTATATAAAACTATATAATACTATATAAAAGAATATGAAACTATATAAAACTATATAAAACTATATAAAACTATATTAAACTAAACAAAACTATATAAAACTATATAAAACTAATAAAACTAATATAACTATATAAAACTATATAAATCTACATAAAAATAATAAAACTATATAAAACTATATGAAACTATACAAAATTATAAGGAACTATATAAAACTATATTAAACTGTATAAAACTATATAAAACTAATAAATCTATATAAAACTATATAGAACTATATTAAACTATTTAAAACAGTATTAATGCTATATAAAACTATATAAAACTATATGAAACTATATAAAACTATATAAAACTATATAAAACTGTATAAAACTATATAAAACTATATGAAACTATATAAAACTATATAAAACTATATAAAACTAATAAAACTATATAAAACTATATAAAACAATATAATACTATATAAAACTATATAAAACTAATAAAACTAATAAAACTAATAAAACTATATAAAACTATATAAAACTAATAAAACTATATAAAACTATATAATAACATATAAAACTATATAAAACTATATAAAACTATATAATAACATATAAAACTATATAAAACTATATAAAACTATATAATACTATATAAAACTAATTGAAACTATATAATACTATATAAAACTATATGAAACTATATAAAACTATATAAAACTATATATAACTATATAAAACTATATAAGACTATATAAAACTAATAAAAATATATTAAAATATATGAAACTATATAAAACTATATAAAACTATATAAAACTAATGAAACTATATAAAACTATATAAATACTATATATAACTATATAAAACTAAATAAAACTATATAAATCTATATAAAAATAATAAAACTATATAAAACTAATAAAACTATATAAAACTATATAAAACTATATAAAACTAATAAAACTATATGAAACTATATAATACTATATAAAACAATATGAAACTATATAAAACTATATAAAACTATATAAAACTATATTAAACTATACAAAACTATATAAAACTATATAAAACTAATAAAACTAATATAACTATATAAAACTATATAAAACTAATAAAACTATATAAAACTATATAAAACTATATAAAACTATATATAACTATATAAAACTATGTAAAACTATATAAAACTAATAAAACTATATAAAACTAAATAAAACTATATATAACTATATAAAACTATATAAAACTATATAAAACTAATAAAACTATATAAAACTATATAAAACTATATTAAACTATACAAAACTATATAAAACTATATAAAACTAATAAAACTATATAAAACTAATATAACTATATAAAACTATATAAATCTATATAAAAATAATAAAACTATATAAAACTAATAAAACTATATAAAACTATATAAAACTATATGAAACTATACAAAATTATAAGGAACTATATAAAACTATATTAAACTGTATAAAACTATATAAAACTAATAAATCTATATAAAACTATATAGAACTATATTAAACTATTTAAAACAGTATTAATGCTATATAAAACTATATAAAACTATATGAAACTATATAAAACTATATAAAACTATATAAAACTGTATAAAACTATATAAAACTATATGAAACTATATAAAACTATATAAAACTATATAAAACTAATAAAACTATATAAAACTATATAAAACAATATAATACTATATAAAACTATATAAAACTAATAAAACTATATAAAACTATATAAAACTAATAAAACTATATAAAACTATATAATAACATATGAAACTATATAAAACTATATAAAACTATATAAAACTTTATTAAACCATATAAAACTATATAAAACTAGTAAAACTATATAAAACTAGTAAAACTATATAAAACTGTATAAAACTATATAAAACTAATAAAACTATATAAAACTATATAAAACTATATATAACTATATAAAACTATATAAGACTATATAAAACTAATAAAAATATATTAAAATATATGAAACTATATAAAACTATATAAAACTATATAAAACTAATAAAACTATATAAAACTATATAAATACTATATATAACTATATAAAACTAAATAAAACTATATAAATCTATATAAAAATAATAAAACTATATAAAACTAATAAAACTATATAAAACTATATAAAACTATATAAAACTAATAAAACTATATGAAACTATATAATACTATATAAAACAATATGAAACTATATAAAACTATATAAAACTATATAAAACTATATTAAACTATACAAAACTATATAAAACTATATAAAACTAATAAAACTAATATAACTATATAAAACTATATAAAACTAATAAAACTATATAAAACTATATAAAACTATATGAAACTATATAAAACTATATAGAACTATAATAAAATATTTAAAACTGTATTAAAACTATATAAAACTATATAAAACTGTATAAAACTATATAAAACTATATGAAACTATATAAAACTATATAAAACTATATAAAACTAATAAAACTATATGAAACTATATAAAACTATATAAAACTATATAAAACTATATGAAACTAATAAAACTATATAAATACTATATAAAACTATATAAAACTAATAAAAATATATTAAAATATATGAAACTATATAAAACTATATAAAACTATATAAAACTAATAAAACTATATAAAACTATATAAATACTATATATAACTATATAAAACTAAATAAAACTATATAAATCTATATAAAAATAATAAAACTATATAAAACTAATAAAACTATATAAAACTATATAAAACTATATAAAACTAATAAAACTATATGAAACTATATAATACTATATAAAACAATATGAAACTATATAAAACTATATAAAACTATATAAAACTATATTAAACTATACAAAACTATATAAAACTATATAAAACTAATAAAACTAATATAACTATATAAAACTATATAAAACTAATAAAACTATATAAAACTATATAAAACTATATAAAACTATATATAACTATATAAAACTATGTAAAACTATATAAAACTAATAAAACTATATAAAACTAAATAAAACTATATATAACTATATAAAACTATATAAAACTATATAAAACTAATAAAACTATATAAAACTATATAAAACTATATAGAACTATATTAAACTATCTAAAACTGTATTAAAACTATATAAAACTATATAAAACTATATAAAACTAATAAAACTAAATAAAACTATATAAAACTATATAGAACTATATTAAACTATTAAAAACTGTCTTAAAGCTATATAAAACTATATGAAACTATATGAAACTATATAAAACTATATAGAACTATAATAAAATATTTAAAACTGTATTAAAACTATATAAAACTATATAAAACTATATAAAACTATATAAAACTATATAAAACTATATGAAACTATATAAAACTATATAAAACTATATAAAACTATATAAAACTATATGAAACTATATGAAACTATATAAAACTATATAGAACTATAATAAAATATTTAAAACTATATAATACTATATAAAACGATATAAAACTATATAAAACTATATAAAACTATATAAAACTATATAAAACTATATAAAACTATATAATACTAATAAAACTATATAAAACTATATAAAACTATATAATACTATATAATACTATATAAAACTATATAAAACTATATAAAACTATATAAACCTATATTAAACTATATGAAACTATTTAAAACTTTATAAAACTAATAAAACTATATAAAACTATATAAAACTATATAATACTATATAAAAGAATATGAAACTATATAAAACTATATAAAACTATATAAAACTATATTAAACTAAACAAAACTATATAAAACTATATAAAACTAATAAAACTAATATAACTATATAAAACTATATAAATCTACATAAAAATAATAAAACTATATAAAACTAATAAAACTATATAAAACTATATAAAACTATATAAAACTATATGAAACTATACAAAATTATAAGGAACTATATAAAACTATATTAAACTGTATAAAACTATATAAAACTAATAAATCTATATAAAACTATATAGAACTATATTAAACTATTTAAAACAGTATTAATGCTATATAAAACTATATAAAACTATATGAAACTATATAAAACTATATAAAACTATATAAAACTGTATAAAACTATATAAAACTATATGAAACTATATAAAACTATATAATACTATATAAAACTATATGAAACTATATAAAACTATATAAAACTATATAAAACTTTATTAAACCATATAAAACTATATAAAACTAGTAAAACTATATAAAACTGTATAAAACTATATAAAACTAATAAAACTATATATAACTATATAAAACTATATATAACTATATAAAACTATATAAGACTATATAAAACTAATAAAAATATATTAAAATATATGAAACTATATAAAACTATATAAAACTATATAAAACTAATAAAACTATATAAAACAATATAAATACTATATATAACTATATAAAACTAAATAAAACTATATAAATCTATATAAAAATAATAAAACTATATAAAACTAATAAAACTATATAAAACTATATAAAACTATATAAAACTAATAAAACTATATGAAACTATATAATACTATATAAAACAATATGAAACTATATAAAACTATATAAAACTATATAAAACTATATTAAACTATACAAAACTATATAAAACTATATAAAACTAATAAAACTAATATAACTATATAAAACTATATAAAACTAATAAAACTATATAAAACTATATAAAACTATATAAAACTATATATAACTATAAAACTATGTAAAACTATATAAAACTAATAAAACTATATAAAACTAAATAAAACTATATATAACTATATAAAACTATATAAAACTATATAAAACTAATAAAACTATATAAAACTATATAAAACTATATTAAACTATACAAAACTATATAAAACTATATAAAACTAATATAACTATATAAAACTATATAAATCTATATAAAAATAATAAAACTATATAAAACTAATAAAACTATATAAAACTATATAAAACTATATAAAACTATATAAAACTAATAAAACTATATAAAACTATATAGAACTATATTAAACTATTAAAAACTGTCTTAAAGCTATATAAAACTATATGAAACTATATGAAACTATATAAAACTATATAGAACTATAATAAAATATTTAAAACTGTATTAAAACTATATAAAACTATATAAAACTGTATAAAACTATATAAAACTATATGAAACTATATAAAACTATATAAAACTATATAAAACTAATAAAACTATATGAAACTATATAAAACTATATAAAACTATATAAAACTATATGAAACTAATAAAACTATATAAATACTATATAAAACTATATAAAACTAATAAAAATATATTAAAATATATGAAACTATATAAAACTATATAAAACTATATAAAACTAATAAAACTATATAAAACTATATAAATACTATATATAACTATATAAAACTAAATAAAACTATATAAATCTATATAAAAATAATAAAACTATATAAAACTAATAAAACTATATAAAACTATATAAAACTATATAAAACTAATAAAACTATATGAAACTATATAATACTATATAAAACAATATGAAACTATATAAAACTATATAAAACTATATAAAACTATATTAAACTATACAAAACTATATAAAAACTATATAAAACTAATAAAACTAATATAACTATATAAAACTATATAAAACTAATAAAACTATATAAAACTATATAAAACTATATAAAACTATATATAACTATATAAAACTATGTAAAACTATATAAAACTAATAAAACTATATAAAACTAAATAAAACTATATATAACTATATAAAACTATATAAGACTATATAAAACTAATAAAAATATATTAAAATATATGAAACTATATAAAACTATATAAAACTATATAAAACTAATAAAACTATATAAAACAATATAAATACTATATATAACTATATAAAACTAAATAAAACTATATAAATCTATATAAAAATAATAAAACTATATAAAACTAATAAAACTATATAAAACTATATAAAACTATATAAAACTAATAAAACTATATGAAACTATATAATACTATATAAAACAATATGAAACTATATAAAACTATATAAAACTATATAAAACTATATTAAACTATACAAAACTATATAAAACTATATAAAACTAATAAAACTAATATAACTATATAAAACTATATAAAACTAATAAAACTATATAAAACTATATAAAACTATATAAAACTATATATAACTATATAAAACTATGTAAAACTATATAAAACTAATAAAACTATATAAAACTAAATAAAACTATATATAACTATATAAAACTATATAAAACTATATAAAACTAATAAAACTATATAAAACTATATAAAACTATATTAAACTATACAAAACTATATAAAACTATATAAAACTAATATAACTATATAAAACTATATAAATCTATATAAAAATAATAAAACTATATAAAACTAATAAAACTATATAAAACTATATAAAACTATATAAAACTATATAAAACTAATAAAACTATATAAAACTATATAGAACTATATTAAACTATTAAAAACTGTCTTAAAGCTATATAAAACTATATGAAACTATATGAAACTATATAAAACTATATAGAACTATAATAAAATATTTAAAACTGTATTAAAACTATATAAAACTATATAAAACTGTATAAAACTATATAAAACTATATGAAACTATATAAAACTATATAAAACTATATAAAACTATATAAAACTAATAAAACTATATGAAACTATATAAAACTATATAAAACTATATAAAACTATATGAAACTAATAAAACTATATAAATACTATATAAAACTATATAAAACTAATAAAAATATATTAAAATATATGAAACTATATAAAACTATATAAAACTATATAAAACTAATAAAACTATATAAAACTATATAAATACTATATATAACTATATAAAACTAAATAAAACTATATAAATCTATATAAAAATAATAAAACTATATAAAACTAATAAAACTATATAAAACTATATAAAACTATATAAAACTAATAAAACTATATGAAACTATATAATACTATATAAAACAATATGAAACTATATAAAACTATATAAAACTATATAAAACTATATTAAACTATACAAAACTATATAAAACTATATAAAACTAATAAAACTAATATAACTATATAAAACTATATAAAACTAATAAAACTATATAAAACTATATAAAACTATATAAAACTATATATAACTATATAAAACTATGTAAAACTATATAAAACTAATAAAACTATATAAAACTAAATAAAACTATATATAACTATATAAAACTATATAAAACTATATAAAACTAATAAAACTATATAAAACTATATAAAACTATATAGAACTATATTAAACTATCTAAAACTGTATTAAAACTATATAAAACTATATAAAACTATATAAAACTAATAAAACTAAATAAAACTATATAAAACTATATAGAACTATATTAAACTATTAAAAACTGTCTTAAAGCTATATAAAACTATATGAAACTATATGAAACTATATAAAACTATATAGAACTATAATAAAATATTTAAAACTGTATTAAAACTGTATTAAAACTATATAAAACTATATAAAACTATATAAAACTATATAAAACTATATAAAACTATATAAAACTATATGAAACTATATGAAACTATATAAAACTATATAGAACTATAATAAAATATTTAAAACTATATAATACTATATAAAACGATATAAAACTATATAAAACTATATAAAACTATATAAAACTATATAAAACTATATAATACTAATAAAACTATATAAAACTATATAAAACTATATAATACTATATAATACTATATAAAACTATATAAAACTATATAAACTATATAAACCTATATTAAACTATATGAAACTATTTAAAACTTTATAAAACTAATAAAACTATATAAAACTATATAAAACTATATAATACTATATAAAAGAATATGAAACTATATAAAACTATATAAAACTATATAAAACTATATTAAACTAAACAAAACTATATAAAACTATATAAAACTAATAAAACTAATATAACTATATAAAACTATATAAATCTACATAAAAATAATAAAACTATATAAAACTAATAAAACTATATAAAACTATATAAAACTATATGAAACTATACAAAATTATAAGGAACTATATAAAACTATATTAAACTGTATAAAACTATATAAAACTAATAAATCTATATAAAACTATATAGAACTATATTATACTATTTAAAACAGTATTAATGCTATATAAAACTATATAAAACTATATGAAACTATATAAAACTATATAAAACTATATAAAACTGTATAAAACTATATAAAACTATATGAAACTATATAAAACTATATAAAACTATATAAAACTAATAAAACTATATAAAACTATATAAAACAATATAATACTATATAAAACTATATAAAACTAATAAAACTAATAAAACTAATAAAACTATATAAAACTATATAAAACTAATAAAACTATATAAAACTATATAATAACATATAAAACTATATAAAACTATATAAAACTATATAATAACATATAAAACTATATAAAACTATATAAAACTATATAATACTATATAAAACTAATTGAAACTATATAATACTATATAAAACTATATGAAACTATATAAAACTATATAAAACTATATAAAACTTTATTAAACCATATAAAACTATATAAAACTAGTAAAACTATATAAAACTGTATAAAACTATATAAAACTAATAAAACTATATAAAACTATATAAAACTATATATAACTATATAAAACTATATAAGACTATATAAAACTAATAAAACTATATAAAACTATATAAAACTATATATAACTATATAAAACTATATAAAACTATATAAAAGTATATAAAGCTATATTAAACTATATAAAACTATACAAAATTATAAAGAACTATATAAAACTATACAAAATTATAAAGAACTATATAGAACTATATTAAACTGTATAAAACTAAATAAAACTAATAAAACTATATAAAGCTATCTAGAACTATATTAAACTATTTAAAACTGTATTAAAGCTATATAAAACTATATAAAACTACATAAAACTATATAAAACTATATGAAACTATATAAAACTAATAAAACTATATAAAACTATATGAAACTATATAAAACTATATAAAACTAATAAAACTATTTAAAACTATATAATACTATATAAAACAATATGAAACTATATAAAACTAATAACACTATATAAAACTATATAAATCTATATAAAACTATATAAAACTGTATAAAACAATATAAAACTAATAAAACTATATAAAACTATATGAAACTATATAATACTGTATAATACTATATAAAACTATATAAAACTATATAAAGCTATATTAAAGTATATGAAACTATATAAAACTATACAAAACTAATAAAACTACATAAAACTGTATAGAACTATATTCAACTATTTAAAACTGTATTAAAGCTATATAAAACTATATAAAACTATATGAAACTATATAAAACTATATAAAACTGTATAAAACTATATAAAACTATATAAAACTAATAAAACTATATAAAGCTATATAAAACTATATAATACAATATAATACTATATAAAACTATATAAAACTGTATAAAACTGTATAAAACTATATACAACTATATAAAACTAATAAAACTATATAAAAGTATATAAAACTATATAAAACTATAAAAAATTATAAAGAACTATATAAAACTACTTAAAACTATATAAAACTATATAAAACTATATAAAACTATATAAAACTATATAAAACTATACAAAATTATAAAGAACTATATAAAACTGTATAAAACTATATAAAACTAATGAAACTATATAAAACTATATAGAACTATATTAAACTATTTAAAACTGTATTAAAGCTATATAAAACTATATAAAACTATATGAAACTATATAAAACTATATAAAGCTGTATAAAACTCTAAAAAACTATATAAAACTATATAAAACTATATAAAACTATATAAAACTATATAAAGCTATATTAAACTATATGAAACTATATAAAACTATATAAAACTAATAAAACTATATAAAACTATATAGAACTATATTAAACTATATTAAACTATATAAAACTATATAAAACTAAATAAAGCTACGTGAAACTATATGAAACTAATAAAACTATATAAAACTATATGAAACTATATAAAACTATATAAAACTATATAAAACTATATAAAACTAATAAAACTATATAAAACTAATAAAACTATATAAAACTATATAATACTATATAAAACAATATGAAACTATATAAAACTGATAAAACCATATAAAACTATATAAAACTATTTAAAACTTTATAAAACTAATAAAACTATATAAAACTATATAAAAGTATATAAAGCTATATTAAACTATATAAAACTATACAAAATTATAAAGAACTATATAAAACTGTACAAAATTATAAAGAACTATATAAAACTATATTAAACTGTATAAAACTAAATAAAACTAATAAAACTATATAAAGCTATCTAGAACTATATTAAACTATTTAAAACTGTATTAAAGCTATATAAAACTATATAAAACTATATAAAACTATATAAAACTATATAAAACTATATAATACTGTATAAAACAATATGAAACAATATAAAACTAATAAAACTATATAAAACTATATAAAACTAATAAAACTAATAAAACTAATAAAACTATATAAAACTATATAAAACTATACAAAATTATAAAGAATTATATAAAACTATATAAAACTGTATAAAACTATATACAACTAATAAAACTATATAAAAGTATATAAAACTATATAAAACTATACAAAATTATAAAGAACTATATAGAACTATTTAAAACTATATAAAACTATATAAAACTATATAAAACTATACAAAATTATAATGAACTATATAAAACTATATAAAACTGTATAAAACTATATAAAACTAATAAAACTATATACAACTATATAGAACTATATTAAACTATTTAAAACTGTATTAAAGCTATATAGAACTATATAAAACTATATGAAACTATATAAAACTATATCAAACTATATAAAACTATATAAAACTCTATAAAACTATATAAAACTATATAAAACTAATAAAACTATATAAAACTATATAAAACTATACAAAATTATAAAGAACTATATAAAACTATACAAAATTATAAAGAACTATATAAAACTATATTAAACTGTGTAAACCTATATACAACTAATAAAACTATATAAAAGTATATAAAACTATATAAAACTATACAAAATTATAAAGAACTATATAAAACTATTTAAAACTATATAAAACTATATAAAACTATATAAAACTATTCAAAATTATAATGAACTATATAAAACTATATAAAACTGTATAAAACTATATAAAACTAATAAAACTATATACAACTATATAGAACTATATTAAACTATTTAAAACTGTATTAAAGCTATATAGAACTATATAAAACTATATGAAACTATATAAAACTATATAAAACTATATAATACTGTATAAAACTATATGAAACAATATAAAACTAATAAAACAATATAAAACTATATAATAACATATAAAACTATATAAAACTATATAAAACTATATAAAACTATATAATAACATATAAAACTATATAAAACTATATAAAACTATATGATACTATATAAAACAATACGAAACTATATAAAACTAATAAAACTATATAAAACTATATAAAACTGTATAAAACTATATAAATCTATATAAAACTGTATAAAACTATTTAAAACTAATAAAACTATATAAAACTATGTAGAACTATATTAAACTATTTAAAACTGTATTAAAACTATATAAAACTATATGAAACTATATAAAACTAATATAACTATATAAAACTATATAAAACTAAATGAAACTATATAATACTATATAAAACTATATGAAACTATATAAAACTATATAAAACTGTATAAAACTTTATTAAACCATATAAAACTATATAAAACTAGTAAAACTATATAACACTGTATAAAACTATATAAAACTATATAAAAGTATACAAAATTATAAAGAACTATATAAAACTATATTAAACTGTATAAAACTATATAAAACTATACAAAATTATAAAGAACTATATAAAACTATATAAAACTGTATAAAACTATATAAAACTAATAAAACTATATAAAACCATATAGAAATATATTAAAATATTTAAAACTGTATTAAAGCTATATAAAACTATATAAAACTATATGAAACTATATAAAACTATATAAAACTAATATAACTATATAAAACTATATAAAACTAAATGAAACTATATAATACTATATAAAACTATATGAAACTATATAAAACTATATAAAACTGTATAAAACTTTATTAAACCATATAAAACTATATAAAACTAGTAAAACTATATAACACTGTATAAAACTATATAAAACTATATAAAAGTATACAAAATTATAAAGAACTATATAAAACTATATTAAACTGTATAAAACTATATAAAACTATACAAAATTATAAAGAACTATATAAAACTATATAAAACTGTATAAAACTATATAAAACTAATAAAACTATATAAAACCATATAGAAATATATTAAAATATTTAAAACTGTATTAAAGCTATATAAAACTATATAAAACTATATGAAACTATATAAAACTATATAAAACTATATAAAACTATATCAAACTATATAAAACTATATAAAACTATATAAAACTAATAAAACTATATAAAACTATATAAAACTATATAAAATTATATGAAACTATATAAAACTAAAAAAACTATATAAAACTATATAAAACTGTATAAAACGATATAAAACTATATAATACTATATAATACTATATAAAACTATATAAAACTATATAAAACTAATAAAACTATATAGAAATATATTAAACTATTAAAAACTGTCTTAAAGCTATATAAAACTATATGAAACAATATGAAACTATATAAAACTATATAGAACTATAATAAAATATTTAATACTGTATTAAAACTATATAAAACTATATTAAACTATACAAAACTATATAAAACTATATAAAACTAATAAAACTATATAAAACTAATATAACTATATAAAACTATATAAATCTATATAAAAATAATAAAACTATATAAAACTAATAAAACTATACAAAACTATATAAAACTATATAAAACTATACAAAATTATAATGAACTATATAAAACTATATAAAACTGTATAAAACTATATAAAACTAATAAAACTATATAAAACTATATAGAACTATATTAAACTATTTAAAACTGTATTAAAGCTATATAGAACTATATAAAACTATATGAAACTATATAAAACTATATAAAACTATATAAAACTATATAAAACTATATAAAATACTATAAAACTATATAAAACTATATAAAACTAATAAAACTATATAAAACTATATAAAACTAGTAAAACTATATATAACTATATAAAACTATATAAAACTATATAAAACTAATAAAACTATATAAAACTATATAACACTACATAGAACTATATTAAACTATTTAAAACTGTATTAAAACTATATAAAACTATATAAAACTAATAAAACTATATAAAACTATATAGAACTATATTAAACTATTAAAAACTGTCTTAAAGCTATATAAAACTATATGAAACTATATGAAACTATACAAAACTATATAGAACTATAATAAAATATTTAAAACTGTATTAAAACTATATAAAACTATATAAAACTGAATAAAACTATATAAAACTATATGAAACTATATAAAACTATATAAAACTATATAAAACTAATAAAACTATATAAAACTATATAAAACAATATAATACTATATAAAACTATATAAAACTAATAAAACTAATAAAACTAATAAAACTATATAAAACTATATAAAACTAAATAAAACTATTTAAAACTATATAAAACTATTAAAACTAATAAAACTAATAAAACTATATAAAACTATATAAAACTATATAAAACTATATAAAACTATACAAAATTATAAAGAATTATATAAAACTATATAAAACTGTATAAAACTATATACAACTAATAAAACTATATAAAAGTATATAAAACTATATAAAACTATTCAAAATTATATAGAACTATATAAAACTATTTAAAACTATATAAAACTATATAAAATTAATAAAACTATATAAAACTATATAAAACTATATAATACTATATAAAACAATATGAAACTATATAAAACTATATAAAACTATATAAAACTATATTAAACTATACAAAACTATATAAAACTATATAAAACTAATAAAACTAATATAACTATATAAAACTATATAAAACTAATAAAACTATATAAAACTATATAAAACTAGTAAAACTATATAAAACTGTATAAAACTATATAAAACTAATAAAACTATATAAAACTATATAAAACTATATATAACTATATAAAACTATATAAGACTATATAAAACTAATAAAACTATATAAAACTATATAAAACTATATATAACTATATAAAACTATATAAAACTATATAAAACTAATAAAACTATATAAAACTATATAACACTACATAGAACTATATTAAACTATTTAAAACTGTATTAAAACTATATAAAACTATATAAAACTAATAAAACTATATAAAACTATATAGAACTATATTAAACTATTAAAAACTGTCTTAAAGCTATATAAAACTATATGAAACTATATAAAACTACACAAAATTATAATGAACTATATAAAACTATATAAAACTGTACAGAACTATATTAAACTATATAAAACTATATTGAACTATATTAAACTATTAAAAACTGCCTTAAAGCTATATAAAACTATATGAAACTATATGAAACTATATAAAACTATATAGAACTATAATAAAATATTTAAAACTGTATTAAAACTATATAAAACTATATAAAACTGTATAAAACTATATAAAACTATATGAAACTATATAAAACTATATAAAACTATATAAAACTAATAAAACTATATAAAACTATATAAAACTATATAAAACTAATAAAACTAATAAAACTAATAAAACTATATAAAACTATATAAAACTATATGAAACTATATAAAACTATATAAAACTATATGAAACTATATAAAACTATATAAAACTGTATAAAACTATATAATACTATATAATACTATATAAAACTATATAAAACTATACAAAATTATAAAGAATTATATAAAACTATATAAAACTGTATAAAACTATATACAACTAATAAAACTATATAAAAGTATATAAAACTATATAAAACTATTCAAAATTATATAGAACTATATAAAACTATTTAAAACTATATAAAACTATATAAAATTAATAAAACTATATAAAACTATATAAAACTATATAATACTATATAAAACAATATGAAACTATATAAAACTATATAAAACTATATAAAACTATATTAAACTATACAAAACTATATAAAACTATATAAAACTAATAAAACTAATGTAACTATATAAAACTATATAAATCTATATAAAAATAATAAAACTATATAAAACTAATAAAACTATATAAAACTATATAAAACTATATAAAACTATACAAAATTATAAGGAACTATATAAAACTATATTAAACTGTATAAAACTATATAAAACTATATGAAACAATATAAAACTAATAAAACAATATAAAACTATATAATAACATATAAAACTATATAAAACTATATAAAACTATATAATAACATATAAAACTATATAAAACTATATAAAACTATATAAAACTATATGATACTATATAAAACAATACGAAACTATATAAAACTAATAAAACTATATAAAACTATATAAAACTGTATAAAACTATATAAATCTATATAAAACTGTATAAAACTATTTAAAACTAATAAAACTATATAAAACTATGTAGAACTATATTAAACTATTTAAAACTGTATTAAAGCTATATAAAACTATTTAAAACTATATGAAACTATATCAAACTATACAAAACTATATAAAACTATATAAAACTATATGAAACTATATAAAACTAATAGAACTATATAAAACTATATAAAACTAAATGAAACTATATAATACTATATAAAACTATATGAAACTATATAAAACTATATAAAACTGTATAAAACTTTATTAAACCATATAAAACTATATAAAACTAGTAAAACTATATAAAACTGTATAAAACTATATAAAACTATATAAAAGTATAGAAAATTATAAAGAACTATATAAAACTATATTAAACTGTATAAAACTATATAAAACTATACAGAATTATAAAGAACTAAATAAAACTATATAAAACTGTATAAAACTATATAAAACTAATAAAACTATATAAAACCATATAGAAATATATTAAAATATTTAAAACTGTATTAAAGCTATATAAAACTATATAAAACTATATGAAACTATATAAAACTATATAAAACTATATTAAACTATATCAAACTATATAAAACTATATAAAACTATATAAAACTAATAAAACTATATAAAACTATATAAAACTATATAAAATTATATGAAACTATATAAAACTAAAAAAACTATATAAAACTATATAAAACTGTATAAAACGATATAAAACTATATAATACTATATAATACTATATAAAACTATATAAAACTATATAAAACTAATAAAACTATATAGAAATATATTAAACTATTAAAAACTGTCTTAAAGCTATAAAAACTATATGAAACTATATGAAACTATATAAAACTATATAGAACTATAATAAAATATTTAAAACTGTATTAAAACTATATAAAACTATATAAAACTATATAAAACTATATTAAACTATACAAAACTATATAAAACTATATAAAACTAATAAAACTATATAAAACTATATAGAACTATATAAAACTATATAAAACTATACAAAATTATAAACAATTATATAAAACTATATAAAACTGTATAAAACTATATACAACTAATAAAACTATATAAAAGTATATAAAACTATATAAAACTATACAAAGTTATAATGAACTATATAAAACTATTTAAAACTATATAAAACTATATAAAACTATATGAAACTATACAAAATTATAATGAACTACATAAAACTATATAAAACTGTATAAAACTATATAAAACTAATAAAACTATATAAAACTATATGAAACTATATAAAACTATATAAAACTATATAAAACTAATAAAACTATATAAAACTATATAAAACAATATAATACTATATAAAACTATATAAAACTAATAAAACTAATAAAACTAATAAAACTATATAAAACTATATAAAACTAAATAAAACTATTTAAAACTATATAAAACTAATAAAACTAATAAAACTAATAAAACTATATAAAACTATATAAAACTATATAAAACTATATAAAACTATACAAAATTATAAAGAATTATATAAAACTATATAAAACTGTATAAAACTATATACAACTAATAAAACTATATAAAAGTATATAAAACTATATAAAACTATTCAAAATTATAAAGAACTATATAAAACTATTTAAAACTATATAAAACTATATAAAACTATATAAAACTATATAAAACTACACAAAATTATAATGAACTATATAAAACTATATAAAACTGTACAGAACTATATTAAACTATATAAAACTATATTGAACTATATTAAACTATTAAAAACTGTCTTAAAGCTATATAAAACTATATGAAACTATATGAAACTATATAAAACTATATAGAACTATAATAAAATATTTAAAACTGTATTAAAACTATATAAAACTATATAAAACTGTATAAAACTATATAAAACTATATGAAACTATATAAAACTATATAAAACTATATAAAACTAATTAAACTATATAAAACTATATAAAACTATATAAAACTAATAAAACTAATAAAACTAATAAAACTATATAAAACTATATAAAACTAAATAAAACTATTTAAAACTATATAAAACTAATAAAACTAATAAAACTAATAAAACTATATAAAACTATATAAAACTATATAAAACTATATAAAACTATACAAAATTATAAAGAATTATATAAAACTATATAAAACTGTATAAAACTATATACAACTAATAAAACTATATAAAAGTATATAAAACTATATAAAACTATTCAAAATTATATAGAACTATATAAAACTATTTAAAACTATATAAAACTATATAAAATTAATAAAACTATATAAAACTATATAAAACTATATAATACTATATAAAACAATATGAAACTATATAAAACTATATAAAACTATATAAAACTATATTAAACTATACAAAACTATATAAAACTATATAAAACTAATAAAACTAATGTAACTATATAAAACTATATAAATCTATATAAAAATAATAAAACTATATAAAACTAATAAAACTATATAAAACTATATAAAACTATATAAAACTATACAAAATTATAAGGAACTATATAAAACTATATTAAACTGTATAAAACTATATAAAACTATATGAAACAATATAAAACTAATAAAACAATATAAAACTATATAATAACATATAAAACTATATAAAACTATATAAAACTATATAATAACATATAAAACTATATAAAACTATATAAAACTATATAAAACTATATGATACTATATAAAACAATACGAAACTATATAAAACTAATAAAACTATATAAAACTATATAAAACTGTATAAAACTATATAAATCTATATAAAACTGTATAAAACTATTTAAAACTAATAAAACTATATAAAACTATGTAGAACTATATTAAACTATTTAAAACTGTATTAAAACTATATAAAACTATTTAAAACTATATGAAACTATATCAAACTATACAAAACTATATAAAACTATATAAAACTATATGAAACTATATAAAACTAATAGAACTATATAAAACTATATAAAACTAAATGAAACTATATAATACTATATAAAACTATATGAAACTATATAAAACTATATAAAACTGTATAAAACTTTATTAAACCATATAAAACTATATAAAACTAGTAAAACTATATAAAACTGTATAAAACTATATAAAACTATATAAAAGTATAGAAAATTATAAAGAACTATATAAAACTATATTAAACTGTATAAAACTATATAAAACTATACAGAATTATAAAGAACTAAATAAAACTATATAAAACTGTATAAAACTATATAAAACTAATAAAACTATATAAAACCATATAGAAATATATTAAAATATTTAAAACTGTATTAAAGCTATATAAAACTATATAAAACTATATGAAACTATATAAAACTATATAAAACTATATTAAACTATATCAAACTATATAAAACTATATAAAACTATATAAAACTAATAAAACTATATAAAACTATATAAAACTATATAAAATTATATGAAACTATATAAAACTAAAAAAACTATATAAAACTATATAAAACTGTATAAAACGATATAAAACTATATAATACTATATAATACTATATAAAACTATATAAAACTATATAAAACTAATAAAACTATATAGAAATATATTAAACTATTAAAAACTGTCTTAAAGCTATAAAAACTATATGAAACTATATGAAACTATATAAAACTATATAGAACTATAATAAAATATTTAAAACTGTATTAAAACTATATAAAACTATATAAAACTATATAAAACTATATTAAACTATACAAAACTATATAAAACTATATAAAACTAATAAAACTATATAAAACTATATAGAACTATATAAAACTATATAAAACTATACAAAATTATAAAGAATTATATAAAACTATATAAAACTGTATAAAACTATATACAACTAATAAAACTATATAAAAGTATATAAAACTATATAAAACTATACAAAGTTATAATGAACTATATAAAACTATTTAAAACTATATAAAACTATATAAAACTATATGAAACTATACAAAATTATAATGAACTACATAAAACTATATAAAACTGTATAAAACTATATAAAACTAATAAAACTATATAAAACTATATAGAACTATATTAAACTATTTAAAACTGTATTAAAGCTATATAGAACTATATAAAACTATACAAAATTATAAAGAACTATATAAAACTATATTAAACTGTATAAAACTATATAAAACTAATAAAACTATATAAAGCTATCTAGAACTATATTAAACTATTTAAAACTGTATTAAAGATATATAAAACTATATAAAACCATATAACTATATAAAACTATATAAAACTATATAATACTGTATAAAACTATATGAAACAATATAAAACTATATAAAACTAATAAAACTATATAAAACTATATAAAACTATATAAAAATATATAAAACTATATATAAAACTATATAAAACTATATAAAACTATATTAAACTATATTAAACTATATAAAACCATATAAAACTATATAAAACTAATAAAACGATATAAAACTATATAAAACTATATAAATACTATATAAAACCAAATAAAACTAATAAAAATATATAAAACTATATGAAACTTTATAAAACTATATAAACCTATATAAAACTAATAAAACTATATAAAACTATATAAAACTATATAATACTATATAATACTATATAAAACTATATAAAACTAATAAAACTATATAAAACTATATAAAACTATATAAAACTAATAAAACGATATAAACCGATATAAAACGATATAAATACTATATAAAACTATATAAAATTAATAAAAATATATAAAACTATATAAAACAATATAAAACTATATAAAACTATATAAAACTATGTAAAACTAATAAAACTATATAAAAATATATAAAACTATATATAACTATATAAAACTATATTAAACTATATAAAACTAATAAAACTATATAAAACTATATAAAACTATATAAAACTATACAAAATTATAAGGAACTATATAAAACTATATTAAACTGTATAAAACTATATAAAACTAATAAATCTATATAAAACTATATAGAACTATATTAAACTATATAAAACTATATAAAACTAATAAATCTATATAACACTATATAAAACTATATAAAATTATATGAAACTATGTAAAACTAATAAAACTATATAAAACTATATAAAACTATATAAAACTAATAAAACTATATAAAACTATATAAAACTAATAAAACTATATAAAACTATATAAAACTAATAAAACTATATAAAACTATATATAACTATATAAAACTATATAAAACTATATAAAACTAATAAAACTATATAAAACTATATAAAACAATATAATACTATATAAAACTATATCAAACTAATAAAACTAATAAAACTAATAAAACTATATAAAACTATATAAAACTAAATAAAACTATTTAAAACTATATAAAACTAATAAAACTAATAAAACTAATAAAACTATATAAAACTATATAAAACTATATAAAACTATACAAAATTATAAAGAATTATATAAAACTATATAAAACTGTATAAAACTATATACAACTAATCAAACTATATAAAAGTATATAAAACTATATAAAACTATTCAAAATTATAAAGAAATATATAAAACTATTTAAAACTATATAAAACTATATAAAACTAATAAAACTATATAAAACTATATAAAACTATATAATACTATATAAAACAATATGAAACTATATAAAACTATATAAAACTATATAAAACTATATTAAACTATACAAAACTATATAAAACTATATAAAACTAATAAAACTAATATAACTATATAAAACTATATAAATCTATATAAAAATAATAAAACTATATAAAACTATATAAAACTATATAAAACTATATAATACTGTATAAAACTATATGAAACAATATAAAACTAATAAAACAATATAAAACTATATAATAACATATAAAACTATGTAAAACTATATAAAACTATATAATAACATATAAAACTATATAAAACTATATAAAACTATATGATACTATATAAAACAATACGAAACTATATAAAACTAATAAAACTATATAAAACTATATAAAACTGTATAAAACTATATAAATCTATATAAAACTGTATAAAACTATTTAAAACTAATAAAACTATATAAAACTATGTAGAACTATATTAAACTATTTAAAACTGTATTAAAACTATATAAAACTATATAAAACTATATGAAACTATATCAAACTATACAAAACTATATAAAACTATATAAAACTATATGAAAGTATATAAAACTATATAAAACTCTATAAAACTAATAAAACTAAAAAAAACTATATAAAACTATATAATACTATATAAAACTATATAAAACTATATAAAACTATATAAAACTATATAATACTAATAAAACTATATAAAACTATATAAAACTATATAATACTATATAGAACTATATTAAAATATTAAAAACCGTATTATAACTATATAAAACTATATAAAACTAAATGAAACTATATAATACTATATAAAACTATATGAAACTATATAAAACTATATAAAACTGTATAAAACTTTATTAAACCATATAAAACTATATAAAACTAGTAAAACTATATAAAACTGTATAAAACTATATAAAACTATATAAAAGTATACAAAATTATAAAGAACTATATAAAACTATATTAAACTGTATAAAACTATATAAAACTATACAAAATTATAAAGAACTATATAAAACTATATAAAACTGTATAAAACTATATACAACTAATAAAACTATATAAAAGTATATAAAACTATATAAAACTATACAAAGTTATAAAGAACTATATAAAACTATTTAAAACTATATAAAACTATATAAAACTATATAAAACTATACAAAATTATAATGAACTACATAAAACTATATAAAACTGTATAAAACTATATAAAACTAATAAAACTATATAAAACTATATAGAACTATATTAAACTATTTAAAACTGTATTAAACTATATCAAACTATATAACACTATATAAAACTATATAAAACTAATAAAACTATATAAAACTATATAAAACTATATAATACTATATAATACTATATAAAACTATATAAAACTAATAAAACTATATAAAACTATATAAAACTATATAAAACTGTATAAAACTATTTAAAACTAATAAAACTATATAAAACTATGTAGAACTATATTAAACTATTTAAAACTGTATTAAAACTATATAAAACTATATAAAACTATATGAAACTATATCAAACTATACAAAACTATATAAAACTATATAGAACTATATAAAACTATACAAAATTATAATGAACTACATAAAACTATATAAAACTGTATAAAACTATATAAAACTAATAAAACTATATAAAACCATATAGAAATATATTAAAATATTTAAAACTGTATTAAAGCTATATAAAACTATATAAAACTATATGAAACTATATAAAACTATATAAAACTATATTAAACTATATCAAACTATATAACACTATATAAAACTATATAAAACTAATAAAACTATATAAAACTATATAAAACTATATAAAATTATATGAAACTATATAAAACTAAAAAAACTATATAAAACTATATAAAACTGTATAAAACGATATAAAACTATATAATACTATATAATACTATATAAAACTATATAAAACTATATAAAACTAATAAAACTATATAGAAATATATTAAACTATTAAAAACTGTCTTAAAGCTATATAAAACTATATGAAACTATATGAAACTATATAAAACTATATAGAACTATAATAAAATATTTAAAACTGTATTAAAACTATATAAAACTATATAAAACTATATAAAACTATATAAAACTATATAATAACATATAAAACTATATAAAACTATATAAAACTATATAATAACATATAAAACTATATAAAACTATATAAAACTATATAATACTATATAAAACTAATTGAAACTATATAATACTATATAAAACTATATGAAACTATATAAAACTATATAAAACTATATAAAACTTTATTAAACCATATAAAACTATATAAAACTAGTAAAACTATATAAAACTATATAAAACTATATAAAACTATACAAAATTATAAAGAATTATATAAAACTATATAAAACTGTATAAAACTATATACAACTAATAAAACTATATAAAAGTATATAAAACTATATAAAACTATACAAAATTATAAAGAACTATATAAAACTATTTAAAACTATATAAAACTATATAAACCAATATGAAACTATATAAAACTAATAAAACTACATAAAACTATATAAAAATATATAAAACTATATAAAACTATATAAAACTGTATAAAACGATATAAAACTATATAAAACAATATAAAACTGTATAAAACTATATAAATCTATATAAAACTTTATAAAACTATTTAAAACTATATAAAACTATATGAAACTATATAAAACTAATAAAACTATATAAGACTATATGAAACTATATAAAACTATATAAAACTAATAAAACTATATAAAACTATATAATACTATATAAAACAATATGAAACTATATAAAACTAATAAAACTATATAAAACTATATAAAACTATATAAAACTATATAAAACAATATAAAACTAATAAAACTATATAAAACTATATAATAACATATAAAACTATATAAAACTATATAAAACTACATAATACTATATGAACCAATATGAAACTATATAAAACAAATAAAACTACATAAAACTATATAAAACTATATGAGACTATATAAAACTATATAACACTAATAAAACTATATAAAACTATATAGAACTATATTAAACTATATAAAACTATATAAAACTATATAAAACTATATAAAACTAATAAAACTATATAAAACTAATAAAACTATATAAAACTATATAATACTATATAAAACAATATGAAACTATATAAAACTGATAAAACCATATAAAACTATATAAAACTATTTAAAACTTTATAAAACTAATAAAACTATATAAAAACTATATAAAAGTATATAAAGCTATATTAAACTATATAAAACTATACAAAATTATAAAGAACTATATAAAATTATATAAAACTGTATAAAACTATATAAAACTAATAAAACTATATAAAAGTATATAAAACTATATAAAACTATACAAAATTATAAAGAACTATATAAAACTATTTAAAACTATATAAAACTATATAAAACTATATAAAACTATATACAACTAATAAAACTATATAAAAGTATATAAAACTATATAAAACTATTCAAAATTATAAAGAACTATATAAAACTATTTAAAACTATATAAAACTATATAAAACTATATATAACTATATAAAACTACACAAAATTATAATGAACTATATAAAACTATATAAAACTATACAGAACTATATTAAACTATATAAAACTATATAGAACTATATTAAACTATTAAAAACTGTCTTAAAGCTATATAAAACTATATGAAACTATATGAAACTATATAAAACTATATAGAGCTATAATAAAATATTTAAAACTGTATTAAAACTATATAAAACTATATAAAACTGTATAAAACTATATAAAACTATATGAAACTATATAAAACTATATAAAACTATATAAAACTAATAAAACTATATAAAACTATATAAAACAATATAATACTATATAAAACTACATAAAACTAATAAAACTAATAAAACTAATAAAACTATATGAAACTATATAAAACTATATAAAACTATATAAAACTCTATAAAACTATATAAAACTATATAAAACTAATAAAACTATATAAAACTATATAAAACTATACAAAATTATAAAGAACTATATAAAACTATACAAAATTATAAAGAACTATATAAAACTATATTAAACTATATAAAACTATATAAAACTATACAAAATTATAAAGAACTATATAAAACTATACAAAATTATAAAGAACTATATAAAACTGTACAAAATTATAAAGAACTATATAAAACTATATTAAACTGTATAAAACTATATAAAACAAATAAAACTATATAAAGCTATCTAGAACTATATTAAACTATTTAAAACTGTATTAAAGCTATATAAAACTATATAAAACTATATAAAACTATATAAAACTATATAAAACTATATGAAACTATATAAAACTATATAAAACTATATAAAACTATATAAAACTATATGAAACTATATAAAACTAATAAAACTATATAAAACTATATAAAACTATATAAAACTAAATGAAACTATATAATACTATATAAAATTATATGAAACTATATAAAACTATATAAAACTATATAAAACTTTATTAAACCATATAAAACTATATAAAACTAATAAAACTATATAAAACTATATAAAACTAAATAAAACTATATAAAACTATATTAAACTGTATAAAACTATATAAAACTAATAAAACTATATGAAACTATATAAAACTATATAAAACTATATAAAACTATATGAAACTAATAAAACTATATAAATACTATATAAAACTATATAAAACTAATAAAAATATATTAAAATATATGAAACTATATAAAACTATATAAAACTAATAAAACTATATAAAACTATATAAAACTATATAGAACTATATTAAACTATTTAAAACTGTATTAAAACTATATAAAACTAATAAAACTAATAAAACTATATAAAACTATATAGAACTATATTAAACTATTAAAAACTGTCTTAAAGCTATATAAAACTATATGAAACTACATGAAA
>NW_027475481.1:0-46312 GCF_051020985.1 Nomia melanderi | reverse complement strand
GTTTTTTATAGTTTTATATAGTTTTTATATAGTATTATATAGTTTCATATAGTTTTATATAGTTTCATATAGTTTTATATAGTTTTGTATAGTTTTATATAGTTTTATATAGTTTCATATAGTTTTATATAGTATTATATAGTTTTATATAGTTTAATATAGTTTTATATAGTTTTATATAGTTTTATATAGTTTCATATAGTTTTATATAGTATTATATAGTTTCATTTAGTTTTATATAGTATTATATAGTTTCATTTAGTTTTATATAGTTTCATATTGTTTTATATAGTTTTATATAGTTTTATATAGTTTCATACAATTTCATATAGTTTTATATAGTTTTATATAGTTTTTATATAGTTTTATATAGTTTCATATAGTTTTATATAGTTTTATATAGTTTTATATAGTTTTATATAGTTTTCATATAGTTTTATATAGTTTTATATAGTTTTAAATAGCTTTAATACAGTTTTAAATAGTTTAATATAGTTCTATATAGTTTTATATAGTTTTATTAGTTTTAGTAGTTTTATATAGTTTTATACAGTTACATATAGTTTTATATAGTTTTATATAGTTTCATATAGTTTCATGTAGTTTTATATAGTTTTATATAGTTTTATATAGTTTCATATAGTTTTATATAGTTTTATATAGTTTTATATAGTATTATATAGTGTTATATAGTTTTATATAGTTTTATATTGTTTTATATAGTTTCATATAGTTTCATATAGTTTTATATAGTATTATATAGTTTTATATAGTTTAATATAGTTTTATATAGTTTTATATAGTTTTATATAGTTTTATATAGTTTTATATAGTTTCATATAGTTTTATATAGTTTAATATAGTTTTATATAGTTTTATATAGTTTTATATAGTTTCATATAGTTTTATATAGTATTATATAGTTTTATATAGTTTTATATAGTTTTATATAGTTTTATATAGTTTTAATACAGTTTTAAATAGTTTAATATAGTTCTATATAGTTTTATATAGTTTTATTAGTTTTATTAGTTTTATATAGTATTATATAGTTTCACTTAGTTCTATACAGTTTTATATTGTTTTATTAGTTTTATATAGTTTCATATAGTTTTATATAGTTTTATATAGTTTTATATAGTTTTATATAGTTCTATATAGTTTTATTAGTGTTATATAGTTTTATATAGTTTCATATAGTTTTATATAATTTTATATAGTTTTATATAGTTTTATATAGATTTATATAGTTTTATTAGTTTTATATAGTTTTATATAGTTTTATTAGTTTTATATAGTTTTATATAGTTTTATACAGTTTCATATAGTTTTATATAGTTTTATATAGTTTTATATAGTTTTATTTGTTTTATATAGTTTTATATAGTTTATTATAGTTTTATATAGTTTCATATAGTTTTATATAGTTTCATTTAGTTTTATATAGTTTTATATAGTTTTATATAGTATTATATTGTTTTATTAGTTTTATATAGTTTCATATAGTTTTATATAGTATTATATAGTTTTATATAGTTTCATTTAGTTTTATATAGTTTTATATTGTTTTATTAGTTTTATATAGTTTCATATAGTTCTATATAGTTTTATATAGTTTTATTAGTTTCATTAGTTTTATATAGTATTATATAGTTTCATATAGTTTTATATAGTTTTATATAGTTTTATATAGTTTTATATAGTTTCATATAGTTTTATATAGTATTATATAGTTTTATATAGTTTTATATAGTTTTATATAGTTTTGTATAGTTTTATATAGTTTTATTAGTTTTATATAGATTCATATTGTTTTATATAGTATTATATAGTTTTATATAGTTTTATATAGTTTTATATAGTTTTATATAATTTTATATAGTTTTCTTAGTTTTATATAGTTTTATATAGTTTCATGTAGTTTTATATAGTTTTATATAGTTTTATATAGTTTTATTAGTTTTATATAGTTTTATATAGTTTTATTAGTTTTATATAGTTTTATATAGTTTTGTACAGTTTTATATAGTTTTATATAGTTGTATATAGTTTTATTTGTTTTATATAGTTTTATATAGTTTAATATAGTTTTATATAGTTTCATATAGTTTTATATAGTTTCATTTCGTTTTATATAGTTTTATATAGTTTTATATAGTATTATATAGTTTCATTTGGTTTTATATAGTTTTATATTGTTTTATTAGTTTTATATAGTTTCATATAATTTTATATAGTTTTATATAGTTTTATATAGTTTTATATAGTTTTATATATTTTCATATAGTTTTATATAGTATTATATAGTTTCATTTAGTTTTATATAGTTTTATATTGTTTTATTAGTTTAATATAGTTTTAATACAGTTTAAATAGTTTAATATAGTTCTATATAGTTTTATATAGTTTTATTAGTTTTATTTGTTTTATTAGTTTTATATAGTATTATATAGTTTCATTTAGTTTTATATAGTTTTATATCGTTTTATTAGTTTATATAGTTTCATATAGTTTTATATAGTTTTATATAGTTTTATATAGTTTTATATAGTTTCATATAGTTTTATATAGTATTAAATAGTTTCATATATTTTTATATAGTTTTATATAGTTTTATATAGTTTCATAGAATTTCATATAGTTTCATATAGTTTTACATAGTGTTATATAGTTTTATAGAGTTGTATATAGTTTAATATAGTTTTATATAGTTTTATATAGCTTCATATAGTTTTATTTGTTTTATATAGTTTTTATATACTTCCATATAGTTTTATATACTATTGTATAGTTATATATAGTTTAGTATAGTTTTATATAGTTTTATACAGTTTTATATAGTTTTATATAGTTTTATATAGTTTTATATAGTTTTATATAGTTTTATATAATTTCATATAGTTTATATACTTTTATATAGTTTCTTATAGTTTTATATAGTATTATATAGTTTTATACAGTTTTATTAGTATTATATAGTTTTATATAGTTCTATATAGTTTTATATAGTTTTATATAGTTTTATATAGTTTTATATTGTTTTATTAGTTTTATATAGTTTCATATAGTTTTATATAGTTTTATATAGTTTTATATAGTTTCATATAGTTTCATATAGTTTAATATAGTTTTATATAGTTTTATATAGTTTTATATAGTTTCATATAGTTTTATATAGTATTATATAGTTTCATTTAGTTTTATATAGTTTTATATAGTTTTATATAGTTTTATATAGTATTATATAGTTTCATATAGTTTTATATAGTTTCATATAGTTTTATATAGTTTTGTATAGTTTTATATAGTTTTATATAGTTTCATATAGTTTTATATAGTATTATATAGTTTTATATAGTTTAATATAGTTTTATATAGTTTTATATAGTTTTATATAGTTTCATATAGTTTTATATAGTATTATATAGTTTCATTTAGTTTTATATAGTTTTATATAGTTTTATATAGTATTATATAGTTTCATTTAGTTTTATATAGTTTTCATATTGTTTTATATAGTTTTATATAGTTTTTATATAGTTTCATACAATTTTATATAGTTTTATATAGTTTTATATAGTTTTATATAGTTTTATATAGTTTCATATAGTTTTATATAGTTTTATATAGTTTTATATAGTTTTATATAGTTTTATATAGTTCTATATAGTTTTATTAGTGTTATATAGTTTTATATAGTTTCATATAGTTTTATATAATTTTATATAGTTTTATATAGTTTTATATAGATTTATATAGTTTTATTAGTTTTATATAGTTTTATATAGTTTTATTAGTTTTATATAGTTTTATATAGTTTTATACAGTTTTATATAGTTTTATATAGTTTTATATAGTTTTATATAGATTTATTTGTTTTATATAGTTTTATATAGTTTATTATAGTTTTATATAGTTTCATATAGTTTTATATAGTTTCATTTAGTTTTATATAGTTTTATATAGTTTTATATAGTATTATATTGTTTATTAGTTTATATAGTTTCATATAGTTTTATATAGTATTATATAGTTTTATATAGTTTCATTTAGTTTTATATAGTTTTATATTGTTTTATTAGTTTTATATAGTTTCATCTAGTTTTATATAGTTTTATATACTTTTATATAGTTTTAATACAGTTTTAAATAGTTTAACATAGTTCTATATAGTTTTATATAGTTTTATTAGTTTCATTAGTTTTATATAGTATTATATAGTTTCATATAGTTTTATATAGTTTTATATAGTTTTATATAGTTTTATATAGTTTCATATAGTTTTATATAGTATTATATAGTTTTATATAGTTTTATATAGTTTTATATAGTTTTGTATAGTTTTATATAGTTTTATTAGTTTTATATAGATTCATATTGTTTTATATAGTTTTATATAGTTTTATATAGTTTTATATAGTTTCATATAGTTTTATATAGTATTATATAGTTTCATATATTTTTATATAGTTTTATATAGTTTTATATAGTTTTATATAGTTTTATTAGTTTTATATAGTTTTATATAGATTCATTTAGTTTTATATAGTTTTATATAGTTTTTATTAGTTTTATTAGTTTTATATAGTATTATATAGTTTCATTTAGTTTTATATAGTTTCATATTGTTTTATATAGTTTTATATAGTTTTATATAGTTTCATACAATTTCATATAGTTTTATATAGTTTTATATAGTTTTATATAGTTTTATACAGTTACATATAGTTTTATATAGTTTTATATAGTTTCATATAGTTTCATGTAGTTTTATATAGTTTTATATAGTTTTACAAGGTTTTATATAGTTTCATATAGTTTTATATAGTTTTACATAGTTTTATATAGTTTTATACAGTTTCATATAGTTTTATATAGTTTTATATAGTTTTATTAGTTTTATATAGTTTTATACAGTTTTATATAGTTTTATATAGTTTATATAGTTTTATTTGTTTTATATAGTTTTATATAGTTTAATATAGTTTTATATAGTTTCATATAGTTTTATATAGTTTTATATAGTTTCATATAGTTTTATATAGTTTTATACAGTTTTATATAGTTTTATAAAGTTTGATATAGGTTTATATAGTTTATATAGTTTTATATAATTTCATATAGTCTTATATAGTATTATATAGTTTCATTTAGTTTTATATAGTTTTATATAGTTTTATATAGTATTAATATAGTCTCATTCAGTTTTATATAGTTTTAATATTGTTTTATACAGTTTTATATAGTTTTATATAGTTTTATATAGTTTTATATAGTTTTATATAGTTTTATATAATTTCATATAGTTTTATATACTTTTATATAGTTTCATATAGTTTTATATAGTATTATATAGTTTTATACAGTTTTATTAGTATTATATAGTTTTATATAGTTCTATATAGTTTTATATAGTTTTATATAGTTTTATATAGATTTATATAGTTTTATTAGTTTTATATAGTTTTATATAGTTTTATTAGTTTTATATAGTTTTATATAGTTTTATACAGTTTTATATAGTTTTATATAGTTTTATATAGTTTTATATAGATTTATTTGTTTTATATAGTTTTATATAGTTTATTATAGTTTTATATAGTTTCATATAGTTTTATATAGTTTCATTTAGTTATATATAGTTTTTATATAGTTTTATATAGTATTATATTGTTTTATTAGTTTTATATAGTTTCATATAGTTTTATATAGTATTATATAGTTTTATATAGTTTCATTTAGTTTTATATAGTTTTATATTGTTTTATTAGTTTTATATAGTTTCATATAGTTTTATATAGTTTTATATACTTTTATATAGTTTTAATACAGTTTTAAATAGTTTAACATAGTTCTATATAGTTTTATATAGTTTTATTAGTTTCATTAGTTTTATATAGTATTATATAGTTTCATATAGTTTTATATAGTTTTATATAGTTTTATATAGTTTCATATAGTTTTATATAGTATTATATAGTTTTATATAGTTTTATATAGTTTTATATAGTTTTGTATAGTTTTATATAGTTTTATTAGTTTATATAGATTCATATTGTTTTATATAGTTTTATATAGTTTTATATAGTTTTATATAGTTTCATATAGTTTTATATAGTATTATATAGTTTCATATATTTTTATATAGTTTTATATAGTTTTATATAGTTTTATATAGTTTTATTAGTTTTATATAGTTTTATATAGATTCATTAGTTTTATATAGTTTTATATAGTTTTATTAGTTTTATTAGTTTTATATAGTATTATATAGTTTCATTTAGTTTTATATAGTTTCATATTGTTTTATATAGTTTTATATAGTTTTATATAGTTTCATACAATTTCATATAGTTTTATATAGTTTTATATAGTTTTATATAGTTTTATACAGTTACATATAGTTTTATATAGTTTTATATAGTTTCATATAGTTTCATGTAGTTTTATATAGTTTTATATAGTTTTACAAGGTTTTATATAGTTTCATATAGTTTTATATAGTTTTACATAGTTTTATATAGTTTTATACAGTTTCATATAGTTTTATATAGTTTTATATAGTTTTATTAGTTTTATATAGTTTTATACAGTTTTATATAGTTTTATATAGTTTTATATAGTTTTATTTGTTTTATATAGTTTTATATAGTTTAATATAGTTTTATATAGTTTCATATAGTTTTTATATAGTTTTATATAGTTTCATATAGTTTTATATAGTTTTATACAGTTTTATATAGTTTTATAAAGTTTGATATAGGTTTATATAGTTTTATATAGTTTTATATAATTTCATATAGTCTTATATAGTATTATATAGTTTCATTTAGTTTTATATAGTTTTATATAGTTTTATATAGTATTATATAGTCTCATTCAGTTTTATATAGTTTTATATTGTTTTATACAGTTTTATATAGTTTTATATAGTTTTATATAGTTTTATATAGTTTTATATAGTTTTATATAATTTCATATAGTTTTATATACTTTTATATAGTTTCATATAGTTTTATATAGTATTATATAGTTTTATACAGTTTTATTAGTATTATATAGTTTTATATAGTTCTATATAGTTTTATATAGTTTTATATAGTTTTATATAGTTTTATATTGTTTTATTAGTTTTATATAGTTTCATATAGTTTTATATAGTTTTATATAGTTTTATATAGTTTCATATAGTTTCATATAGTTTAATATAGTTTTATATAGTTTTATATAGTTTTATATAGTTTCATATAGTTTTATATAGTATTATATAGTTTCATTTAGTTTTATATAGTTTTATATAGTATTATATAGTTTCATATAGTTTTATATAGTTTCATATAGTTTTATATAGTTTTGTATAGTTTTATATAGTTTTATATAGTTTCATATAGTTTTATATAGTATTATATAGTTTTATATAGTTTTATATAGTTTTATATAGTTTTATATAGTTTTATATAGTTTCATATAGTTTTATATATATCTAATAGTTTTATATAGTTTTATATAGTTTTTATAAAGCTTTATATAGTTTTTATATTGTTTTATTAGTTTTATATAGTTTCATATAGTTTTATATAGTATTATATAGTATTATATAGTTTCATACAGTATTATTAGTATTATATAGTTTTATATAGTTCTATATAGTTTCAAATAGTATTATTAGTTTTATATAGTTTTATATAGTTTTATATAGTTATATATAGTTTTTTATAGTTTTATATATTTTATATAGTTTTCTATTGTTTTATATAGTATTATATAGTATTATATACTTTCATACAGTTTTAATTAGTATTATAAAGATTTATATAGTTCTATATAGTTTCAAATAGTTTTATTAGTTTTATATAGTTTTATATAGTTTTATATAGTTATATATAGTTTTTTATAGTTTTATATAATTTTATATAGTTTTATGTTGTTTTATATAGTTTTATATAGTTTTATATAGTTTTATATAGTATCATTTAGTTTTATATAGTTTTATATAGTTTTATATAGTTTTATAAAGTTTCATATAGTTTTATATAGTTTTATATAGTTTTATATAGTTTCATATAGTTTTATATAGTATTATATAGTATCATTTAGTTTTATATAGTTTTATATAGTTTTATATAGTTTTATATAGTTTTATAAAGTTTTATATAGTTTTATACAGTTTAATATATTCTCATATAGTTTTATATAGTTTTATTAGTTTTATATAGATTTATATAGTTTTATATTGTTTTATTAGTTTTATATAGTTTCATATAGTTTTGTATAGTTTTATAAAGTTTTATATAGTTTTATATAGTTCCATATAGTTTATATAGTATTATATAGTTTTATATAGTTTTATATAGTTTCATATAGTTTTATATAGTTTCATATAGTTTTATATAGTTTTATATAGTTTTATTAGTTTTATATAGTTTTATATAGTTTTATATAGTTTTATATAGTTTTATATTGTTTTATTAGTTTTATATAGTTTCATATAGTTTTATATAGTTTTATATAGTTTTATATAGTTTTTATATAGTTTTATTAGTTTTATATAGTTTTATATAGTTTTATTAGTTGTATATAGTTTTATATGGTTTCATATAGTTTTATATAGTATTATGTAGTTTTATATAGTTTAATATAGTTTTATATAGTTTTATACAGTTTTATATCGTTTTATTAGTTTTATAAAGTTTCATATAGTTTTATATAGTTTTATATAGTTTTATATAGTTTTATATAGTTTTATTATTTTACATAGTTTCATATAGTTTTATATAGTTTCATATAGTTTTATATAGTATTATATAGTTTCATATTGTTTTATATAGTATTATATAGTTTCATTTAGTTTTATATAGTTTTATATAGTTTTATATAGTTTTATATAGTTTCATATAATTTTATATTGTTTTATATAGGTATATATAGTTTTATATAGTTTCATGTAGTTTTATATAGTTTTATATAGTTTTATATAGCTTTATATAGTTTCATATAGTTTTATACAGTTTATATAGTTTTATATAGTTTTATAAGTTTTATATAGTTTTATACAGTTTAATATATTTTCATATAGTTTTATATAGTATTATATAGCTTCATTTAGTTTTATATAGTTTTATATTGTTTTATTAGTTTTATATAGTTTCATATAGTTTTATATGTTTTATATAGTTTTATATAGTTTCATATAGTTTCATATAGTTTTATATAGTTTTATATAGTTTTATATAGTTTAATATAGTTTTATATAGTTTTATATAGTTTTATATAGTTTCATATAGTTTTATATAGTTTTATATAGTTTTATATAGTTTCATATAGTTTTATTAGTTTTATATAGTTTTATATAGTTTTATATAGTTTATATAGTTTTATACAGTTTCAGACAATTTTATATATTTTTATATAGTTTTATATAGTTTTATATAGTTTCATATAGTTTCATATAGTTTCATATAGTTTTATATAGTATTATATATTTCAATTAGTTTTATATAGTTTTATATAGTTTTATATTGTTTTATTAGTTTTATATAGTTTCATATAGTTTTATATAGTTTTATATAGTTATATATAGTTATATATAGTTTTATATAGTTTTATATAATTTTATATAGTTTTATATTGTTTTATATAGTTTTATATAGTTTTATATAGTTTCATATAGTTTTATATACTTTTATATAGTTTTATATAGTTTCATATAGTTTTATATAGTATTATATAGTATCATTTAGTTTTATATAGTTTTATATAGTTTTATATAGTTTTATAAAGTTTTATATAGTTTTATACAGTTTAATATATTCTCATATAGTTTCATATAGTTTTATTAGTTTTATACAGATTTATATAGTTTTATATTGTTTTATTAGTTTTATATAGTTTCATATAGTTTTGTATAGTTTTATAAAGTTTTATATAGTTTTATATAGTTCCATATAGTTTTATATAGTATTATATAGTTTTATATAGTTTTATATAGTTTCATATAGTTTTATATAGTTTCATATAGTTTTATATAGTTTTATATAGTTTTATTAGTTTTATATAGTTTTATATAGTTTTATATAGTTTTATATTGTTTTATTAGTTTTATATAGTTTCATATAGTTTTATATAGTTTTATATAGTTTTATATAGTTTTATTAGTTTTATATAGTTTTATATAGTTTTATTAGTTGTATATAGTTTTATATGGTTTCATATAGTTTTATATAGTATTATGTAGTTTTATATAGTTTAATATAGTTTTATATAGTTTTATTAGTTTTATAAAGTTTCATATAGTTTTATATAGTATTATATAGTTTCATTTAGTTTTATATAGTTTTATATAGTTTTATATAGTTTTATATAGTTTCATATAATTTTATATTGTTTTATACAGGTATATATAGTTTTATATAGTTTCATGTAGTTTTATATAGTTTTATATAGTTTTATATAGTTTTATATAGTTTCATATAGTTTTATACAGTTTTATATAGTTTTATATAGTTTTATAAAGTTTTATATAGTTTTATACAGTTTAATATATTCTCATATAGTTTTATATAGTATTATATAGTTTTATATAGTTTTATATAGTTTGATTTGTTTTATATAGTTTTATATAATTTTTTATAGTTTTATATAGTTTTATATAGTTTCATATAGTTTTAAATAGTTTTATATAGTTTTATATAGTTTTAAATAGTTTAATATAGTTTTATATAGTTTTATATAGTTTTATATAGTTTTATATAATTTCATATAGTTTTATATACTTTTATATAGTTTCGTATAGTTTTATATAGTATTATATAGTTTTATACAGTTTTATTAGTATTATAAAGTTTTATATAGTTCTATATAGTTTCAAATAGTTTTATATAGTTTCATATAGTTTCATATAGTCTTATATAGTTTTATATAGTTTTATATAGTTTAATATAGTTTTATATGGTTTTATATAGTTTTATATAGTTCCATATAGTTTTATATAGTTTTATATAGTTTTATATAGTTTCATATAGTTTTATTAGATTTATATAGATTTATATAGTTTTATATAGTATTATATAGTTTTATACAGTCCTATTAGTTTTATATAGTGCTATATAGTTTTATATAGTTTTATACGGTTTTAAAAACTTTTATATAGTTCTATATAATTTTATATAGTTTTATATAGTTTTATATAGTTTTATATAGTTTTATATAGTTCTATATAGTTTTATATAGTTTCATATAGTTTTACATAGTTTTATATAGTATTATATAGTTTTATACAGTTTTATTAGTATTATATAGTTTTATATAGTTCTATATAGTTTCATATAGTTTTATATAGTATTATATAGTTTTATACAGTTTTATATAGTTTTATATAGTTTTATATAGTTTTATATAGTTTTACATAGTGTTATATAGTTTTATAGAGTTGTATATAGTTTAATATAGTTTTATATAGTTTTATATAGCTTCATATAGTTTTATTTGTTTTATATAGTTTTATATACTTCCATATAGTTTTATATACTATTGTATAGTTATATATAGTTTAGTATAGTTTTATATAGTTTTATACAGTTTTATATAGTTTTATATAGTTTTATATAGTTTTATATAGTTTTATATAGTTTTATATAGTTTTATTATTTTACATAGTTTCATATAGTTTTATATGGTTTCATATAGTTTTATATAGTATTATATAGTTTCATATAGTTTTATATAGTATTATATTGTTTTATTAGTTTTATATAGTTTCATATAGTTTTATATAGTTTTATATAGTTTTATATAGTTTCATATAGTTTTATATAGTTTTATATAGTTTTATATAGTTTTATATAGTTTTATATAGTTTTATTAGTTTTATATAGTTTTATATAGTTTTATATAGTTTTATATAGTTTCATATAGTTTTATATAGTTTTATATAGTTTAAATAGTTTTATATAGTTTCATATAGTTTTATATAGTTTTATACAGTTTTATATAGTTTTATATAGTTTTATATAGTTTTATATAGTTTCATATAGTTTTATATAGTATTATATAGTTTTATACAGTTTTATATAGTTTTATATAGTTTTATATAGTTTTATATAGTTTTATATAGTTTTACATAGTGTTATATAGTTTTATAGAGTTGTATATAGTTTAATATAGTTTTATATAGTTTTATATAGCTTCATATAGTTTTATTTGTTTTATATAGTTTTATATACTTCCATATAGTTTTATATACTATTGTATAGTTATATATAGTTTAGTATAGTTTTATATAGTTTTATACAGTTTTATATAGTTTTATATAGTTTTATATAGTTTTATATAGTTTTATATAGTTTTATATAGTTTTATTATTTTACATAGTTTCATATAGTTTTATATGGTTTCATATAGTTTTATATAGTATTATATAGTTTCATATAGTTTTATATAGTATTATATTGTTTTATTAGTTTTATATAGTTTCATATAGTTTTATATAGTTTTATATAGTTTTATATAGTTTCATATAGTTTTATATAGTTTTATATAGTTTTATATAGTTTTATATAGTTTTATATAGTTTTATTAGTTTTATATAGTTTTATATAGTTTTATATAGTTTTATATAGTTTCATATAGTTTTATATAGTTTTATATAGTTTAAATAGTTTTATATAGTTTCATATAGTTTTATATAGTTTTATACAGTTTTATATAGTTTTATATAGTTTTATATAGTTTTATATAGTTTTATAGAGTTTTATATAGTTTTATATAGCTTTATATAGTTTTGTTAGTTTTATATAGTTTTATATAGTTTTATATAGTTTTATATAGTTCTATAGAGTTTTATATAGATTTATATAGTTTTATATAGTTTTATATAGGTTTATAGAGTTTTGTTAGTTTTATATAGTGTTATATAGTTTTATATAGTTTCATATAGTTTTATATAGTTTTATATAGTTTTATATAGTTTTATATAGTTTTATATAGGTTTATATAGTTTTATATAGTTGTATATAGTTTTATATAGTTTTATATAGTTTTGTTAGTTTTATATAGTTTTATATAGTTTTATATAGTTTTATATAGTTCTATAGAGTTTTATATAGGTTTATATAGTTTTATATAGTTTTATATAGTTTTATATAGTTTTATATAGTTTTATTAGTTTTATATATTTTTATATAGTTTTATATATTTCTATAGAGTTATATATAGGTTTATATAGTTTTGTTAGTTGTATATACTTTTATATAGTTTTATATAGTTTTATATAGTTTTATTAGTTTTATATAGTTTTATATAGTTTTATATAGTTTTATATAGTTTTATATATTTCTATAGAGTTATTTTATAGGTTTATATAGTTTTATATAGTTTTATATAGTTTTATACAGTTCTATATAGTTTTGTTAGTTTTATATGGTTTTATATAGTTTTATATAGTTTTATATAGTTTTATATAGTTTTATATTTTTATATAGTTTTGTATAGTTTTTTATAGTTCTATAGACTTTTACATAGGTTTATATAGTTTTGTTAGTTTTATATAGTTTTATATAATTCTATAGAGTTTTATATAGGTTTATATAGTTTTATATAGTTATATATAGTTTTATATAGTTTTATATAGTTTTGTTAGTTTTATATAGTTTTATATAGTTTTATATAGTTTTATATAGTTCTATAGAGTTTTATATAGGTTTATATAGTTTTATAGAGTTTTGAATAGTTTTATATAGTTTTATATAGTTTTATAGAGTTTTATATAGTTCTATATAGTTTTATATAGATTTATATAGTTTTATATAGTTTTATATAGTTTTATAGAGTTTTATATAGTTTTATAGAGTTTTATATAGTTTCATATAGTTTTATATAGTATTATATAGTTTTATACAGTTTTATATAGTTTTATATAGTTTTATATAGTTTTATATAGTTTTATATAGTTTTACATAGTGTTATATAGTTTTATAGAGTTGTATATAGTTTAATATAGTTTTATATAGTTTAATATAGCTTCATATAGTTTTATTTGTTTTATATAGTTTTATATACTTCCATATAGTTTTATATACTATTGTATAGTTATATATAATTTAGTATAGTTTTATATAGTTTTATACAGTTTTATATAGTTTTATATAGTTTTATATAGTTTTATATAGTTTTATATAGTTTTATATAGTTTTATATAATTTCATATAGTTTTATATACTTTTATATAGTTTCATATAGTTTTATATAGTATTATATAGTTTTATACAGTTTTATTAGTATTATATAGTTTTATATAGTTCTATATAGTTTTATATAGTTTTATATAGTTTTATATAGTTTTATATTGTTTTATTAGTTTTATATAGTTTCATATAGTTTTATATAGTTTTATATAGTTTTATATAGTTTCATATAGTTTTATATCGTTTTATATAGTTTTATATAGTTTTATATAGTTTTATATAGTTTTATATAGTTTTATATAGTTTTATATAGTTTTATTAGTTTTATATAGTTTTATATAGTTTTATATAGTTTTATATAGTTTCATATAGTTTTATATAGTTTTATATAGTTTAAATAGTTTTATATAGTTTCATATAGTTTTATATAGTTTTATACAGTTTTATATAGTTTTATATAGTTTTATATAGTTTTATATAATTTTATATAGTTTTATATAGTTTTATATAGTATTATATAGTTTTATACAGTTTTATTAGTATTATATAGTTTTATATAGTTCTATATAGTTTCATATAGTTTTATATAGTGTTATATAGTTTTATACAGTTTTATATAGTTTTATAAAGTTTTATATAGTTTTATATAGCTTCATATAGTTTTATTTGTTTTATATAGTTTTATATACTTCCATATAGTTTTATATACTATTGTATAGTTATATATAGTTTAGTATAGTTTTATATAGTTTTATACAGTTTTATATAGTTTTATATAGTTTTATATAGTTTTATATAGTTTTATATAGTTTTATATAGTTTTATATAGTTTTATTATTTTACATAGTTTCATATAGTTTTATATGGTTTCATATAGTTTTATATAGTATTATATAGTTTCATATAGTTTTATATAGTATTATATAGTTTCATTTAGTTTTATATAGTTTTATATAGTTTTATATAGTTTTATATAGTTTTATATAGTATTATATAGTCTTATATAGTTTTATAGAGTTTTATATAGTTTTATATAGTTTCATATAGTTTTATTAGTTTCAAATCGTTTTATATAGGTTTATATAGTTTTATTAGTTTTATATAGTTTTATATAGTTTTATATAGTTTTATATAGTTTCATATAGTTTCATTTAGTTTTATATAGTTTTATATTGTTTTATTAGTTTTATATAGTTTCATATAGTTGTATATAGTTTTATATAGTTTTATATAGTTTCATATGGATTTATATAGTTTCATATAGTTTTATATAGTTTTATATAGTTTTATATAGTTTTATATAGTTTCATATCGTTTTATATAGTTTTTTATAGTTTTATATAGTTTCATAAAGTTTTATATAGTTTTATATAGTTTTATATAGTTTTATTAGTTTTATATGGTTTTATATAGTTTTATATAGTATTATATAATTTCAATTAATTTTTTATAGTTTTATATAGTTTCATTTAGTTTTATTTAGTTTTATATAGTTTAATATAGTTTTATATAGTTTTATATAGTTTCATATCGTTTTATATAGTTTTATATAGTTTCATATAGTTTCATATAGTTTTATATAGTTTTATATAGTTTTATATAGTTTCATGTAGTTTTATATAGTATTATATAGTTTTATATAGTTTTATATAGTTTCATATAGTTTAATATAGTTTTATATAGTTTTATATAGTTTTATATAGTTTCATATAGTTTTATATAGTATTATATAGTTTCATTTCGTTTTATACAGTTTTATATAGTTTTATATAGTATTATATAGTATCATTTAGTTTTATATAGTTTTATATAGTTTCATATAGTTTTATATAGTTTAATATAGTTTTATATAATTTAATATAGTTTTATATAGTGTTATATAGTTTTATTAGTTTTATATAGTTTTATATAGTTTCATATAGTTTTATATAGTTTAATATAGTTTTATATAGTTTAATATAGTTTTATATAGTTTTATATAGTTTTATATAGTTTTATATAGTTTTATATTGTTTTATTAGTTTTATATAGTTTCATATAGTTTTATATAGTTTTATATAGTTTTATATAGTTTCATATAGTTTTATATAGTTTTATATAGTTTTATATAGTTTTATATAGTTTTATGTAGTTTTATATAGTTTTATTAGTTTTATATAGTTTTATATAGTTTTATATAGTTTTATATAGTTTCATATAGTTTTATATAGTTTTATATAGTTTAAATAGTTTTATATAGTTTCATATAGTTTTATATAGTTTTATACAGTTTTATATAGTTTTATATAGTTTTATATAGTTTTATATAATTTTATATAGTTTTATATAGTTTTATATAGTATTATATAGTTTTATACAGTTTTATTAGTATTATATAGTTTTATATAGTTCTATATAGTTTCATATAGTTTTATATAGTATTATATAGTTTTATACAGTTTTATATAGTTTTATAAAGTTTTATATAGTTTTATATAGCTTCATATAGTTTTATTTGTTTTATATAGTTTTATATACTTCCATATAGTTTTATATACTATTGTATAGTTATATATAGTTTAGTATAGTTTTATATAGTTTTATACAGTTTTATATAGTTTTATATAGTTTTATATAGTTTTATATAGTTTTATATAGTTTTATATAGTTTTATATAGTTTTATTATTTTACATAGTTTCATATAGTTTTATATGGTTTCATATAGTTTTATATAGTATTATATAGTTTCATATAGTTTTATATAGTATTATATAGTTTCATTTAGTTTTATATAGTTTTATATAGTTTTATATAGTTTTATATAGTTTTATATAGTATTATATAGTCTTATATAGTTTTATAGAGTTTTATATAGTTTTATATAGTTTCATATAGTTTTATTAGTTTCAAATCGTTTTATATAGGTTTATATAGTTTTATTAGTTTTATATAGTTTTATATAGTTTTATATAGTTTTATATAGTTTCATATAGTTTCATTTAGTTTTATATAGTTTTATATTGTTTTATTAGTTTTATATAGTTTCATATAGTTGTATATAGTTTTATATAGTTTTATATAGTTTCATATGGATTTATATAGTTTCATATAGTTTTATATAGTTTTATATAGTTTTATATAGTTTTATATAGTTTCATATCGTTTTATATAGTTTTTTATAGTTTTATATAGTTTCATAAAGTTTTATATAGTTTTATATAGTTTTATATAGTTTTATTAGTTTTATATGGTTTTATATAGTATTATATAGTTTCAATTAATTTTTTATAGTTTTATATAGTTTCATTTAGTTTTATTTAGTTTTATATAGTTTAATATAGTTTTATATAGTTTTATATAGTTTCATATCGTTTTATATAGTTTTATATAGTTTCATATAGTTTCATATAGTTTTATATAGTTTTATATAGTTTTATATAGTTTCATGTAGTTTTATATAGTATTATATAGTTTTATATAGTTTTATATAGTTTCATATAGTTTAATATAGTTTTATATAGTTTTATATAGTTTTATATAGTTTCATATAGTTTTATATAGTATTATATAGTTTCATTTCGTTTTATACAGTTTTATATAGTTTTATATAGTATTATATAGTATCATTTAGTTTTATATAGTTTTATATAGTTTCATATAGTTTTATATAGTTTAATATAGTTTTATATAGTTTAATATAGTTTTATATAGTGTTATATAGTTTTATTAGTTTTATATAGTTTTATATAGTTTCATATAGTTTTATATAGTTTAATATAGTTTTATATAGTTTAATATAGTTTTATATAGTTTTATATAGTTTTATATAGTTTCATATAGTTTTATATAGTATTATATAGTTTCATTTAGTTTTATATAGTTTCATATAGTTTTATATAGTATTATATAGTTTCATTAGTTTTATATAGTTTTATATAGTTTTATATAGTATTATATAGTTTCATTTAGTTTTATATAGTTTTATATTGTTTTATTAGTTTTATATAGTTTCATATTGTTTTATATAGTTTTATATACTTTTATATAGTTTCATATAGTTTTATATAGTTTTATATGGTTTAAATAGTTTTATATAGTTTCATATAGTTTTATATAGTTTTATACAGTTTTATATAGTTTTAATACAGTTTCAAATAGTTTAATATAGTTCTATATAGTTTTATATAGTTTTATTAGTTTTATATAGTTTCATATAGTTTCAAATAGTTTCATATAGTTTTATATAGTTTTATATAATTTTATATATTTTCATATAGTTTTATGTTGTTTTATATAGTATTATATAGTTTTATATAGTTTTATATAGTTTTAAATAGTTGTATATAGTTTTATGTAGTTTTATATAGTTTCATATAGTTTTATATAGTTTCATATAGTTTTATATAGTTTTATATAGTTTTATATAGTTTCATATAGTTTTATATAGTTTTATATAGTTTTATATAGTTTCATATAGTTTTATATAGTATTATATAGTTTTATATGGTTTTATATAGTTTCATATAGTTTTATATAGTTTTATATAGTTTTATAGGGTTTTATATAGTTTCATATAGTTTTATATAGTTTTATATAGTTTCATATAGTATTATATAGTTTCATTTAGTTTTATATAGTTTTATATTGTTTTATTAGTTTTATATAGTTTCATTAGTTTTATATAGTTTTATATAGTTTTATATAGTTTTATATAGTTTCATATCGTTTTATATAGTTTTTTATAGTTTTATATAGTTTCATAAAGTTTTATATAGTTTTATATAGTTTTATATAGTTTTATTAGTTTTATATGGTTTTATATAGTTTTATATAGTATTATATAGTTTCAATTAATTTTTTATAGTTTTATATAGTTTCATTTAGTTTTATTTAGTTTTATATAGTTTAATATAGTTTTATATAGTTTTATATAGTTTCATATCGTTTTATATAGTTTTATATAGTTTCATATAGTTTCATATAGTTTTATATAGTTTTATATAGTTTTATATAGTTTTATATAGTTTTATTAGTTTTATATAGTATTATATAGTTTTATATAGTTTCATATAGTGTTATATATTATTATATAGTTTCAATTAGTTTTGTATAGTTTTATATAGTTTTATATAGTATTATATAGTTTCATTTAGTTTTATATAGTTTTATATTGTTTTATTAGTTTTATATAGTTTCATATAGTTTTATATAGTTTTATATAGTTTTATATAGTTTTATATACTTTTATATTGTTTTATTAGTTTTATATAGTTTCATATAGTTTTATATAGTTTTATATAGTTTTAATACAGTTTTAAATAGTTTAATATATTTCTATATAGTTTTATATAGTTTTATATAGTATTATATAGTTTTATACAGTCTAATTAGTTTAATACAGTTATATATAGTTTTATATAGTCTTATATAATTTTATATTGTTTTATGTAGTTTAATATGGTATTATATTTTTATATAGTTCTATATAGTTTCACATAGTTTTATTAGTTTTATATAGTTTTATATAGTTTTATATAGTTTTATTAGTTTTATATAGTTTTATATAGTTTTATATAGTTTTATATAGTTTCATATAGTTTTATATAGTATTATATAGTTTTATATAGTTTTATATAGTTTTATATAGTTTCATATAGTTTTACATAGTTTTATATAGTTTTATATACTTTTATATTGTTTCATTAGTTTTATATAGTTTCATATAGTTTTATATATTTTTATATAGTTTTATATAGTTTCAAATAGTTTTATATATTTTTATATAGTTTTATATAGTTTTATTAGTTTTATATAGTTTTATATAGTTTTATATAGTTTTATATAGTTTTATATAGTTTCATATAGTTTTATATAGTATTATATAGTTTCATTTCGTTTTATACAGTTTTATATAGTTTTATATAGTATTATATAGTATCATTTAGTTTCATATAGTTTTATATAGTTTCATATAGTTTTATATAGATTTATATAGTTTTATATAGTTTTATATAGTTTCATATAGTTTTATATAGTTTTATATAGTTTTATATAGTTTTATATAGTTTTATTAGTTTTATATAGTATTATATAGTTTCATTAGTTTTATATAGTTTTATATAGTTTCATATAGTTTTATATAGTTTAATATAGTTTTATATAGTTTAATATAGTTTTATATAGTGTTATATAGTTTTATTAGTTTTATATAGCTTTATATAGTTTCATATAGTTTTATATAGTTTAATATAGTTTTATATAGTTTAATATAGTTTTATATAGTTTTATATAGTTTTATATAGTTTCATATAGTTTTATATAGTATTATATAGTTTCATTTAGTTTTATATAGTTTCATATAGTTTTATATAGTATTATATAGTTTCATTAGTTTTATATAGTTTTATATAGTTTTATATAGTATTATATAGTTTCATTTAGTTTTATATAGTTTTATATTGTTTTATTAGTTTTATATAGTTTCATATTGTTTTATATAGTTTTACATACTTTTATATAGTTTCATATAGTTTTATATAGTTTTATATGGTTTAAATAGTTTTATATAGTTTCATATAGTTTTATATAGTTTTATATAGTTTTATATAGTATTAATACAGTTTTAAATAGTTTAATATAGTTCTATATAGTTTTATATAGTTTTATATAGTATTATATAGTTTCATTAGTTTTATATAGTTTTATATAGTTTCATATAGTTTTATATAGTTTAATATAGTTTTATATAGTTTAATATAGTTTTATATAGTGTTATATAGTTTTATTAGTTTTATATAGCTTTATATAGTTTCATATAGTTTTATATAGTTTAATATAGTTTTATATAGTTTAATATAGTTTTATATAGTTTTATATAGTTTTATATAGTTTCATATAGTTTTATATAGTATTATATAGTTTCATTTAGTTTTATATAGTTTCATATAGTTTTATATAGTATTATATAGTTTCATTAGTTTTATATAGTTTTATATAGTTTTATATAGTATTATATAGTTTCATTTAGTTTTATATAGTTTTATATTGTTTTATTAGTTTTATATAGTTTCATATTGTTTTATATAGTTTTACATACTTTTATATAGTTTCATATAGTTTTATATAGTTTTATATGGTTTAAATAGTTTTATATAGTTTCATATAGTTTTATATAGTTTTATATAGTTTTATATAGTATTAATACAGTTTTAAATAGTTTAATATAGTTCTATATAGTTTTATATAGTTTTATTAGTTTTATATAGTTTCATATAGTTTCATATAGTTTCATATAGTTTTATATAGTTTTATATAGTTTTATATATTTTCATATAGTTTTATGTTGTTTTATATAGTATTATATAGTTTTATATAGTTTTATCTAGTTTTATATAGTTTTATATAGTTTTAAATAGTTGTATATAGTTTTATGTAGTTTTATATAGTTTCATATAGTTTTATATAGTTTCATATAGTTTTATTAGTTTTATATAGTTTTATATAGTTTTATATAGTTTTATATAGTTTTATATAGTTTCATATAGATTTATATAGTTTCATATAGTTTTATATAGTTTTATATAGTTTTATATAGTTTTATATAGTTTTATATAGTTTCATATAGTTTCATATAGTTTTATATAGTTTTATATAGTTTTATATAGTTTCATATAGTTTTATATAGTTTTATATAGTTTTATATAGTTTTATTAGTTTTATACAGTTTTATATAGTTTTATATAGTTTCATATAGTTTTATATAGTATTATATAGTTTTATATGGTTTTATATAGTTTCATATAGTTCTATATAGTTTTATATAGTTATAATACAGTTTTAAATAGTTTAATATAGTTCTATATAGTTTTATATAGCTTTATTAGTTTTATATACTTTTATACAGTTTTATATAGTTTTATATAGTTTCATATAGTTTTATATAGTTTTATATACTTTTATATTGTTTTATTAGTTTTATATAGTTTCATATAGTTTTATATAGTTTTATATAGTTTTATATAGTTTTATTAGTTTTATATAGTTTTATATGGTTTTGTTAGTTTTATATAGTTTTATATAGTTTCATATAGTATTATATAGTTTCATTTAGTTTTATATAGTTTTATATTGTTTTATTAGTTTTATATAGTTTCATATAGTTTTATATAGTTTTATATAGTTTTATATGGTTTTATATAGTTTCATATAGTTTTATATAGTTTTATATAGTTTTATATAGTTTTATATAGTTTTATATAGTTTGATATCGTTTTATATAGTTTTTTATAGTTTTATATAGTTTCATAAAGTTCTATATAGTTTTATATAGTTTTATATAGTTTTATATAGTTTTATATAGTTTCATATAGTATTATATAGTTTCATTTAGTTTTATATAGTTTTATATTGTTTTATTAGTTTTATATACTTTCATATAGTTTTATATAGTTTTATATAGTTTTATATGGTTTTATATAGTTTCATATAGTTTTATATAGTTTTATATAGTTTTATATAGTTTTATATAGTTTTATATAGTTTGATATCGTTTTATATAGTTTTTTATAGTTTTATATAGTTTTATATAGTATTATATAGTTTCAATTAGTTTTATATAGTTTTATATAGTTTTATATAGTTTCATTTAGTTTTATTTAGTTTTATATAGTTTTATATAGTTTTATATAGTTTTATATAGTTTTATATAGTTTTATATAGTTTTATATAGTTTCATATCGTTTTATATAGTTTTATATAGTTTTATATAGTTTCATATAGTTTTATATAGTTTTATATAGTTTTATATAGTTTTATATAGTTTTATTAGTTTTATATAGTTTTATATAGTTTTATATAGTATCATATAGTGTTATATAGTATTATATAGTTCCAGTTAGTTTTATATAGTTTTATATAGTTTTATATAGTATTATATAGTTTCATTTAGTTTTATATAGTTTTATATTGTTTTATTAGTTTTAAATAGTTTCATATAGTTTTATATAGTTTTATATAGTTTTATATAGTTTTATATAGTTTTATATAGTTTCATATAGTTTTATATAGTTTTATATAGGTTTTATATAGTTTCATATAGTTTTATATAGTTTTATATAGTTTCATATAGTTTTATATAGTATTATATAGTTTTATACAGTTTTATTAGTATTATATAGTTTTATATAGTTCTATATAGATTCATATAGTTTTTTTAGTTTCATATCGTTTTATATAGGTTTATATAGTTTTATTAGTTTTATATAGTTTCATATAGTATTATATAGTTTTATATAGTTTTATAGAGTTTCAATTAGTTTTATATAGCTTTATATAGTTTTATATAGTTTTTTATAGTTCTATAGAGTTTTATATAGTTTCATATAGTTTTATATAGTTTTATAGTTTTATATAGTTTTATATAGTTTATAGAGTTTTATATAGTTTTATTCTGTTTTCTATAGCTTTATATAGTTTATATAGTTTTATACAGTTTCAGACAGTTTTATATAGTTTTATATAGTTTTACATAGTTTTGTTAGTTTTACATTGTTTAATATAGTTTTATATAGTCTTATATAGTTTTATATAGTTTTATATAGTGTTATATAGTTTTATAGATTTTTATATAGTTTTATATAGTTTTGTTAGTTTTATATAGTTTTATATAGTTTTATATAGTTTTGTTAGTATTGTATGGTTTTATATAGTTTTATGTAGTTTTATATAGTTTTATTAGGTTTATATAGTTTTATACAGTTTTATATGGATTTATATAGATTTATTAGTTTTATTGGTTTTATTATAGCTTTATATAGTTTTATATAGTATTATACAGTTTTATCTAGTTTTATATAGTTTTACATAGTTTTATATAGTTTTGTTAGTTTCATATAGTTTTATATAGTTTTATATAGTTTTATTAGTTTTATATAGTTTTATATAGTTTTATATAGTTTTATTTAGTTCTATATAATTTTATATAGGTTAATATAGTTTTGTTAGTTTTATATAGTTTTATATAGTTTTATATAGTTCTATAGAGTTTTATATAGTTTTATATAGTTTTATATAGTTTTATATAGTTTTATATAGCTTTATAGAGTTTTATATGGTTTTATATAGTTTTATACAGATTTGTTAGTGTTATATAGTTTTATATAGTTTTATATAGTTTTATGTAGTTTTATTTAGTTCTATATAATTTTATATAGGTTAATATAGTTTTGTTAGTTTTATATAGTTTTATATAGTTTTATATAGTTCTATAGAGTTTTATATAGTTTTATACAGTTTTATATAGTTTTATATAGTTTTATATAGCTTTATAGAGTTTTATATGGTTTTATATAGTTTTATATAGATTTGTTAGTGTTATATAGTTTTATATAGTTTTATATAGTTTTATGTAGTTTTATATAGTTTTATACAGTGTCAGACAGTTTTATATAGTTTTATATAGTCTTGTATAGTATTATTAGTTTTATATAGTTTTACATAGTTTTATTAGCTTTATATAGTTTTATATAATTTTATATAGTTTTATATAGTTTTGTATAGTTTTATATAGTTTTATATAGTTTTATGGAGTTTTATATAGTTTTATATAGTTTTATATAGTTTTATTAGTTTCACATAGTTTTATATAGCTTTATATAGTTTTATATAGTTTTATACAGTTTTATATAGATTTGTTAGTGTTATATAGTTTTATATAGTTTTAAATAGTTTTATATAGTTTTATAGAGTTTTATATAGTTTTATATAGTTTTATACAGTTTTATATAGTTTTATAGTTTTATATAGTTTTGTATAGTTTTATATAGTTTTATATAGTTTTATATAGTTTTATATAGTTTTATATAATTTTACATAGTTCTATAGAGTTTTATATAGGTTTATAAAGTTTTGTCAGTTTTATATAGTTTTATATAGTTTTATATAGTTATATAGTTTTATATAGTTTTATATAGTTTTTCATAGATTTGTATAGGTTTGTTAGTTTTATATAGTTGTATATTATTTTGTATAGTTTTATATAGTTTTGATCGTTTTATATAGTTTTATATAGTTTTATATAGTACTATACAGTTTTATATTGTTTTATATAGTACTATATAGTTTTGTATAGTTTTCTTAGTTTTATATAGAGTTATATAGTATTATATAGTTTTATTAGTTTGATATAGTTTAAAAAGTTTTATATAGTTCTACATAGTTTATATAGTTTTATATAGTTCTATATAGTTTTATATAGGTTAATATAGTTTTGTTAGTTTAATATAGTTTTATATAGTTTTATATAGTTTTATATAGTTTTAAGTAGTTTTACATAGTTTTATAGAGTTTTATATAGTTTTATATAGTTTTATTAGTTTTGTATAATTTTATATAGTTTTATATAGTTTCATTAGTTGTATATAGTGTTATATAGTTTAATAGAGCTTTATACAGTTTTATATAGTTTTATATATTTTTCTATAGTTTTATATAGTTTTATATAGTTTTACATAGTTTCATATAGTTTTGATAGTTTAATATAGGTTTATATAGTTTTATAGAGTTTGATACAGTTGTATATTTTTATTGGTCTTATATAGTTTTATATAGTTTTATATAGTTTTATATAGTTTTATATAGTTTTGTTAGTTTTATATAGTTGTACATAGTTTTGTATAGTTTTATATAGTTTTGTTAGTTTCATATAGTTTTATATAGTTTTATATAGTTATATTAGTTTTGTTAATATTGTATAGTTTAATATAGTTTTATATAGTTTTATTAGGTTTATATAGTTTTATACAGTATTATATGGATTTATATAGATTTCTTAGTTTTATTACTTTTATTATGGCTTTATATAGTTTTATATAGTATTATACAGTTTCATATAGTCTTATATAGTTTTACATAGTTTTACATAGTTTTGTTACTTTCATACGGTTTTATATAGTTTTATAGAGTTTTATATAGTTTTATTTAGTTTTATTAGTTTTATATAGTTATATAGTTTTATATAGTTTTATATAGTTTTTCATAGATTTGTATAGTTTTGTTAGTTTTATATAGTTGTATATTATTTTGTATAGTTTTATATAGTTTTGTTCGTTTTATATAGTTTTATATAGTTTTATATAGTACTATACAGTTTTATATTGTTTTATATAGTACTATATAGTTTTGTATAGTTTTCTTAGTTTTATATAGAGTTATATAGCATTATATAGTTTTATATAGTTTTATATAGTTTTATATAGTTTTATATAGTTTTATATAGTTTCATATCGTTTTATATAGTTTTATATAGTTTTATATAGTTTCATATAGTTTTATATAGTTTTATATAGTTTTATATAGTTTTATTAGTTTTATATAGTTTTATATAGTTTTATATAGTATCATATAGTGTTATATAGTATTATATAGTTTCAGTTAGTTTTATATAGTTTTATATAGTATTATATAGTTTCATTTAGTTTTATATAGTTTTATATTGTTTTATTAGTTTCATATATTTTCATATAGTTTTATATAGTTTTATATAGTTTTATATAGTTTTATATAGTTTTATATAGTTTCATATAGTTTTATATAGTTTTATATAGTTTTATATAGTTTCATATAGTTTTATATAGTTTTATATAGTTTCATATAGTTTTATATAGTATTATATAGTTTTATACAGTTTTATTAGTATTATATAGTTTTATATAGTTCTATATAGTTTCATATAGTTTTATTAGTTTCATATCGTTTTATATAGGTTTATATAGTTTTATTAGTTTTATATAGTTTCATATAGTTTTATATAGTTTTATATAGTTTCATATAGTTTTATATAGTTTTATATACTTTTATATTGTTTTATTAGTTTTATATAGTTTCATATAGTTTTATATAGTTTTATATAGTTTTATATAGTTTTATATAGTTTCATATAGTTTTATATAGTTTTATATAGTATTATATAGTATTATATAGTTTTATACAGTTTTATTAGTATTATATAGTTTTATATAGTTCTATATAGTTTCATATAGTTTTATATAGTATTATATAGTTTTATACAGTTTTATATAGTTTTATATAGTTTTATATAGTTTCACATAGTGTTATATAGTTTTACAGAGTTGTATATAGTTTTATATAGTTTTATATAGTTTTATTCAGTTTTATTCAGTTTTATATAGTTTTATATAGTTTTATATAGTTTTATATAGCTTCATATAGTTTTATTTGTTTTATATACTTTTATATACTTCCATATAGTTTTATATACTATTGTATAGTTATATATAGTTTAATATAGTTTTATATAGTTTTATATAGTTTTATATAGTTTTATATAGTTTTATATAGTTTTATATAGTTTTATATAGTTTTATATATTTTTAATACAGTTTTAAATAGTTTAATATATTTCTATATAGCTTCATATAGTTTTATATAGTATTATATAGTTTGATACAGTTTTATTAGTATTACATAGTTTTATACAGTTCTATATAGTTTCATATAGTTTTATTAGTTTTATATAGTTTTATATAGTTTTATATAGTTATATATAGTTTTATATAGTTTTATATAGTTTGATATAGTCCTATACAGTTTCATATAGTTTTAATAGTTTTATATAGTTTTATATAGTATGATATAGTTTCATTTAGTTTTATATAGTTTTATTTAGTTTTATTAGTTTTATTAGTTTTATATAGTTTCATACAGTTTTATATAGTTTTATATCGTTTTATATAGTTTTATATAGTTTTATTAGTTTTATATAGATTCATATAGTTTTATATAGTTTTATATAGTTTATTAGTTTATATAGTTTTATACAGTTTTATATGGTTTTATATAGTTCTCTATAATTTTGTACAGTTTTATATAGTTCTCTATAATTTTGTATAGTTTTATATAGTTTTATATAGTTTTATACAGTTTTATGTAGTTTTATATAGATTCATATAGTTTTATATAGTTCCATTAGATTTATATAGGTTTATATAGTTTTATATAGTTTTATATAGTTTTATATAGTTTCATATCGTTTTATATAGTTTTATATACTTTTATATAGCTTCATATAGTTATATATAGTTTTATATAGTTTCATATAATTTTATATAGTCTTATATAATTTTATATTGTTTTATGTGGTTTAATATGGTATTATATTTTTATAGAGTTCTATATAGTTTCACATAGTTTTATTACTTTTATATAGTTTTATATAGTTTTATATAGTTTTATATAGTTTTATGCAGGTTTATATAGTTTTATATAGTTCCAGAATAGTTTTATATACTATTATATAGTTTTATATAGTTTCATATAGTTCTATATAGTTTAATATAGTTATAATACAGTTTTAAATAGTTTAATATAGTTCTATATTGTTTTATATAGCTTTATTAGTTTTATATAGTTTTATACAGTTTTATATAGTTTTATATAGTTTTATATAGTTTCATATCGTTTTATATAGTTTTATATAGTTTTATATATTTTCATATAGTTTTATATAGTTTTATATAGTTTTATATAGTTTTATTAGTTTTATATAGTTTTATATAGTTTTATATAGTTTCATATAGTGTTATATAGTATTATATAGTTTCAATTAGTTTTATATAGTTTTATATAGTTTCATATAGTATTATATAGTTTCATTTAGTTTTATATAGTTTTATATTGTTTTATTAGTTTTATATAGTTTCATATAGTTTTAAATAGTTTTATATAGTTTTATACAGTTTTATATAGCTTTATATAGTTTCATATAGTTTTATATAGTTTTATATAGTTTTATATAGTTTTATATAGTTTCATATAGTTTCATATAGTTTTATATAGTTTTAGATAGTTCTATATAGTTTCATATAGTTTTATTAGTTTCATATCGTTTTATATAGGTTTATATAGTTTTATTAGTTTTATATAGTTTTATGTAGTTTTATATAGTACTATATAGTTTTATATAGTTTTACATAGTTATATAGTTTTGTTAGTTTTATATAGGTTTATATAGTTTTATATAATTTTATACAGTTTTATGTAGCTTTATATAGTTTTGTTAGTTTTATATAGTTTTATATAGTTTTATATAGTACTATTCAGTTTTATATAGTTTTATATAGGTTTATATAGTTTGGTCAGTTTTGTTAGTTTTATATAGTTTTAAGTAGTTTTATATAGTTTTATATAGTACTATTCAGTTTTATGTAGTTTTATATATGTTTATATAGTTTGGTCAGTTTTGTTAATTTTATATAGGTTTATATAGTTTTATATAGTTTTATATAGTTTTATATAGTTTTATATAGTTTTATATAATCTTATATAGTTTTATATAGTTTCATATAGTTTTAAATAGTTTTATATAGTTTATAGAGTTTTATATAGTTTTATATAGTTTTCTATAGTTTTATAAGGTTTATATAGTTTTATACAGTTTCAGACAGTTTTATATAGTTTTACATAGTTTTATATAGTTTTGTTAGTTTCATATAGCTTCATATAGGTTTATATAGTTTTATTAGTTTTATATAGTTTTATATAGTTTATATAGTTTTATACAGTTTCAGACAGTTTTATATAGTTTTATATAGTTTTATATAGTTTTGTTAGTTTTATATAGTTGTACATAGTTTTGTATAGTTTTATATAGTTTTATATAGTGATATATAGTTTTATATAGTTTTATATAGTGATATATAGTTTCATATAGTTTTATATAGATTTGTTGGTATTCTATAGTTCTATAGAGTTTTATATAGGCTTATAGAGTTTTATTAGGTTTATCTAGTTTTATAGTGTTTTATATAGTTTTATATAGTTTTATTAGTTTTATATAGTTTTATATAGTTTTATATAGATTTATATAGTTTTCTGTAGTTTTATATAGTTTATATAGTTTTATACAGTTTCAGACAGTTTTATATAGTTTTACATAGTTTTATATAGTTTTGTTAGTTTCATATAGCTTCATATAGGTTTATATAGTTTTATTAGTTTTATATAGTTTTATATAGTTTATATAGTTTTATACAGTTTCAGACAGTTTTATATAGTTTTATATAGTTTTATATAGTTTTGTTAGTTTTATATAGTTGTACATAGTTTTGTATAGTTTTATATAGTTTTATATAGTGATATATAGTTTTATATAGTTTTATATAGTGATATATAGTTTTATATAGTTTTATATAGTTTTGTTAGTTTCATATAGTTTTATATAGTTTTATATAGTTATATTAGTTTTGTTAATATTGTATAGTTTAATATAGTTTTATATAGTTTTATATAGTTTTATTAGGTTTATATAGTTTTATACAGTTTTATATGGATTTATATAGATTTCTTAGTTTTATTACTTTTATTATGGCTTTATATAGTTTTAAATAGTATTATACAGTTTTATATAGTTTTATTTAGTTTTATTAGTTTTATATAGTTTTATATAGTTTTATATAATTTTACATAGTTCTATAGAGTTTTATATAGGTTTATATAGTTTTGTCAGTTTTATATAGTTTTATATAGTTTTATATAGTTATATAGTTTTATATAGTTTTATATAGTTTTGTTCGTTTTATATAGTTTTATATAGTTTTATATAGTACTATATAGTTTTATATTGTTTTATATAGTACTATATAGTTTTGTATAGTTTTCTTAGTTTTATATAGAGTTATATGGTATTATATAGTTTTATTAGTTTTATATAGTTTAAATAGTTTTATATAGTTCTACATAGTTTATACAGTTTTATACACCTTCAGACAGTTTTATATAGTTTTATACAGTTTTATATAGTTCTATATAGTTTTATATAGGTTAATATAGTTTTGTTAGTTTAATATAGTTTTATATAGTTTTATATAGTTTCATATAGTTTTATATAGTTTCATATAGTTTTATATAGTTTTATTAGTTTTGTATAATTTTATATAGTTTTATATAGCTTTATATAGTTCTGTAGAGTTTTATATAGTGTTATATAATTTTACATAGTTTTATATAGTTTTGTTACTTTTATATAGGTTTATATAGTTTTACAGAGTTTTATAAAGTTTTATATAGTTTTATATAGTTTTATATAGTTTTATATAGTTTTGGTAGTATTGTATAGTTTTATATAGTTTTGGTAGTATTGTATAGTTTTATATAGTTTTATATAGTTTTATTAGTTTTATATAGTTTTATATAGTTTTATACAGTTTTATATGGATTTATATAGATTTATTAGTTTTATTAGTTTTATTATAGCTTTATATAGTTTTATATAGTTTTACATTGTTTTATATAGTTTTGATAGTTTTATATAGGTTTACATAGTTCTATAGAGTTTTCTATAGTCTTATATATTTTTATATAGTTTTATATAGTTTTATACACTTTTATATAGTTTTATATAGTTTTATACACTTTTATATAGTTTTGTTAGTGATATATAGTTTTATATAGTTTTATATAGTTTTAAATAGTTTTATATAGTTTTATAGAGTTTTATATAGTTTTATATAGTTTTATACACTTTTATATAGTTTTGTTAGTGATATATAGTTTTATATAGTTTTATATAGTTTTAAATAGTTTTATATAGTTTTATAGAGTTTTATATAGTTTTTTATAGTTTTATATAGTTTTATATAGTTTTAAATAGTTTTATATATTTTTATATAGTTTTATATAGTTTTATATAGTTTTATATAGTTTTATATAGTTTAACATAGTTTCATATAGTTTTGATAGTTTTATATAGTTTTATGTAGTTTTATATAGGTTTATATAGTTCTATAGAATTTTATATAGGTTTATATAGTTTTGTTAGTTTTATATAGTTTTATATGGTTTTATATAGTTTTATATAGTTTTATATAGTTTTATATAGTTTATATAGTTTTATACAGTTTCAGACAATTTCATATATTTTTATATTGTTTTATATAGTTTTGTTAGTTTTCTATAGTTTTATATAGTGTTCTATAGTTTTATATAGTTTTATTAGTTTTATATAGTTTTATATAGTTTTATATAGTTTTATATAGATTTACTTAGTTTTGTATAGCTTTGTTAGTTTTATATAGTTTTATATAGTTTTATAGATTTTTATATAGCTTTATATAGTTTTATTACTTTTATATAGTTTTATGTAGTTTTATATAGGTTTATATAGTTCTATAGAGTTTTATATAGGTTTATATAGTTTTGATAGTTTTATATAGATTTATATAGTTTTATATAGTTTTATATAGTTTTATATAGTTTTATATAATGTTATATAGTTTTATAGAGTTTTATATAGTTTTATATAGTTTTATATAGTGTTATATAGTTTTATAGAGTTTTATATACTTTTATAGAGTTTTATAGAGTTTTCTATAGGTTTATTAGTTTTATATAGTTTTATATAATTTTATATAGTTTTGTTAGTTTTATATAGTTTTATTAGTTTTATATAGTTTTATATAGTTTTATATAGTTTTATATAGTTTTACATATTTTTATATAGTTTTACATAGTTTTGTATAGTTTTGTTAGTTTCATATAGTTTTACATAGTTTTATATAGTTTTATATAGTTTTATATAGTTTTATATAGTTTTATATAGTTTTATATAGTTTTATCTCTTTTATATAGTTTTATATAGTTTTATATAGTTTTATATAGTTTTACATAGTTTCATATAGTTTTGATAGTTTTATATAGGTTTATATAGTTTTATAGAGTTTGATATAGTTTTATATAGTTTTATTGGTCTTATATAGTTTTATATAGTTTTATATAGTTTTATATAGTCTTATATAGTTCTATAGAGTTTTACATAGTTTTATATGGTTTTGTTAATTTCATATCGTTTTATATAGTTCTATAGAGTTTTCTATAGGCTTATATAGTTTTATATAGTTTTATATAGTTTTATATAGTTTTATACACTTTTATGTAGTTTTGTTAGTGATATATAGTTTTATATAGTTTTATATAGGTTTATTAGTTTTATATAGTTTTGCATAGTTTTGTATAGTTTTATATAGTTTTATACAGTTTTATATAGTTTTGTTAGTTTAAATAGTTTTATATAGTTCTACATAGTTTATATAGTTTTATACACCTTCGGACAGTTTTATATAGTTTTATATAGTTTTATTAGTTTTATATAGTGTTAGATAGTTTTATAGAGTTTTAAATAGTTTTATATAGTCTTATATAGTTTTACATAGTTTTATATAGTTTTGTTACTTTTATATAGGTTTATATAAATTTATTGAGTTTTATATAGTTTTATATAGTTTTATTAGTGATATATAGTTTTATATAGTTTTATATAGTTTTAAATAGTTTTACATAGTTTTATATAGTTTTATATAGTTTAAAATAGTTTTATTAGTTTTGTATAGTTTTATATAGTTTTATATAGTTTCATTAGTTGTATATAGTGTTATATAGTTTAATAGGGCTTTATATAGTTTTATATAGTCTTATATAGTTTTACAGAGTTTTATATAGTTTTATATAGTTTTATTAGTTTTATATAGTTTTATATAGTTTTATATAGTTTTATATAGTTTTGTTAGTTTTATATAGGTATATACAGTTTTATATATTTTTATATAGTTTTATAGAGTTTTATATAGTTTTATGTAGTATTATATAGTTTTACATAGTTTTATTAGCTTTATATAGTTTTATATAGTTTTATATAGTTTTATATAGTTATATACAGTTTTATATAGTTTTATATAGTTTTATATAGTTTTACATACTTCTATATAGTTTTCTTAGTTTTATATTGTTGTATATAGTTTTATAGAGTTTTATATGGTTTTATAGTTTTATTAGTTTTATATAGTTTTATATAGTTTTATATAGTTTTATATAGTCCTATAGAGTATTATATAGGTTTATATAGTTTTGTTAGTTTTATATAGTTTCGTATATTTTTGTAGAGTTTTACATAGGATTATATTGTTTATATAGTTTTGTTAGTTTTATATTGTTAGATATAGTTTTATATAGTTTTATATAGTTTTACATACTTCTATATAGTTTTGTTAGTATTATATAGTTGTATATAGTTTTATAGAGTTTTATATAGTTTTATAGTTTTATTAGTTTTATATAGTTTTATATAGTTTTATATAGTCCTACAGAGTTTTATATAGGTTTATATAGTTTTGTTAGTTTTATATAGTTTTACATAGTTCTATAGAGTTTTACATAGTTTTATTAGCTTTATACAGTTTTATGTAGTTTTATATGGTTTTACATATTTTTATACAGTTTTATATAGTTTTATATAGTTTTACACAGTTTTGTATAGTTTTATATAGTTTTATATAGTTTCATATAATTTTATATAGTTCTATAGAGTTTTATGTAGGTTTATATAGTTTTGTTAGTTTTATATAGTTTTATATAGTTTTTTATAGTACTATATAGTATTATATAGCTTTATATAGTACTATATAATTTTATATAGTTTTATTCGTTATATATAGATTTATATAGTTTTACATGGTTCTATATAGTGTTATATAGTTTTATATAGTATTATATAGTTTTACATATTTTAATATCTTTATATAGTTTTATATAGTTTTGTACAGTTTTACATAGTTTTATATAGTTTCATATAGTTTTATATTGTTCTATAGAGTTTTATATAGGTTTATATAGTTTTATATAGTTTTATATAGTTTTTTATAGTACTATATAGTATTATGTAGCTTTATATAGTACTATATAGTTTTATATAGTTTTATTCGTTATATATAGTTTTATATAGTTTTATATGGTTCTATATAGATTTATATAGTATTATATAGTTTTACATATTTTATTATCTTTATATAGTTTTATACAGTTTTGTTAGTTTTATATAGTTTTCTATAGTTTTATTAGTTTTATATAGTTTCATATAGTTTTATATTGTTTTATATAGTTTTATATAGTACTATATAGTTTTATATAGTTTTATAAAGTTTTATATAGTGTTATATAGTTTTATATAGTACTATATAGTTTTATATAGTTTTATAACGTTTTATATAGTTTTGTTAGTTTTATATAGTTTCATATAGTTTTATATAGTACTATATAGTTTTATATAGCTTTATTAGTTTTATATAGTTTTATATAGTTTTGTATAGTTTTATATAGTTTTCTATAGTTTTATATAGTTTTGTTAGTTTTATATAGTTTTATATAGTTTTATATAGATTTATATAGTTTTATATAGTTTTATTAGTTTTATATAGTTTTATATAGTTTTGTATAGTTTTATATAGTTTTATATAGTTTTATATAGTTTTGTTAGTTTTATATAGTATTATATAGTTTTATATAGTTTTATATAGTTTTTTATAGTTTTATATAGTTCGATAGAGTTTTATATAGGTTTATATAGTTTATATAGTTTTATACAGTTTCAGACAGTTTTATATAGTTTTATATAGTTTTGTTAGTTTAATATAGTTTTATATAGTTTTATTAGTTATATATATAGTTTTATATGGTTTCATATAGTTTTATTAGCGTTTTATAGTTTTATATAGTTTTATATAGTATTATATAGTCTTGTATAGTTTCATATAGTTTTATATAGTTTTATATAGTTTTATATAGTTTTATATAGTTTTATAAAGTTTTATATAGTGTTATATAGTTTTATATTGTACTATATAGTTTTATATAGTTTCATAACGTTTTATATAGTTTTGTAAGTTTTATATAGTTTCATATAGTTTTATATAGTACAATATAGTTTTATATAGCTTTATTAGTTTTATATAGTTTTATATAGTTTTGTATAGTTTTATATAGTTTTCTATAGTTTTATATAGTTTTGTTAGTTTTATATAGTTTTATATAGATTTATATACTTTTATATAGTTTTATTAGTTTTATATAGTTTTATATAGTTTTGTATAGTTTTATATAGTTTTATATAGTTTAATAGAGTTTTGTTAGTTTTATATAGTTTTATATAGTTTTATATAGTTTCATATAATTTTATATAGTTCTATAGAGTTTTATGTAGGTTTATATAGTTTTGTTAGTTTTATATAGTTTTATATAGTTTTTTATAGTACTATATAGTATTATATAGGTTTATATAGTACTATATAGTTTTATATAGTTTTATTCGTTATATATAGTTTTATATAGTTTTATATGGTTCTATATAGTTTTATATAGTATTATATAGTTTTACATATTTTATTATCTTTATATAGTTTTATATAGTTTTGTTAGTTTTATATAGTTTTCTATAGTTATATTAGTTTTATATAGTTTCATATAGTTTTATATTGTTTTATATAGTTTTATATAGTACTATATAGTTTTATATAGTTTTATACAGTTTTATATGGTTTTATATAGATTTATTAGTTTTCTTAGCTTTATTATAGCTTTATATAGTTTTAGATAGTATTATACAGTTTTATATAGTTTTATATAGTTCTCCATAGTTTTATATAGCTCTATATAGTTTTATATAGTTTTATATAGTTTTATATAGTTTGAAACAGATTTGTATAGTTTTATATAGTTCGATAGAGTTTTATATAGGTTTATATAGTTTATATAGTTTTATACAGTTTCAGACAGTTTTATATAGTTTTATATAGTTTTATACAGTTTTATATGGTTTTATATAGATTTAGTAGTTTTATTAGTTTTATTATAGCTTTATATAGTTTTATATAGTTTTATATAGTTTTATATAGTTTTGTTAGTTTAATATAGTTTTATATAGTTTTATATAGTTTTATTAGTTATATATAGTTTTATATAGTTTCATATAGTTTTATTAGCGTTTTATAGTTTTATATAGTTTTATATAGTATTATATAGTCTTGTATAGTTTCATATAGTTTTATATAGTTTTATATAGTTTTGTTAGTTTTATATAGCTTTATATAGTTTTATATAGTTTTATATAGTTTTATATAATTCTATAGAGTTTTATATATGTTTATATAGTTATATATAGTTTTATATAGTTTTATAGAGCTTTGTATAGTTTTATATAGTTTTGTTACATTTATATAGTTTTATATAGTTTTATATAGTTTTACTTAGTACTATATAGTTTTATATAGTTTTATTAGTTTTATATAGTTCTATATAGTTTTATAAAGTTTTACATAGTTTTATATTGTTTTGTTAGTTTTATATAGGTTTATATAGTTTTATATAGTCCTATAGAGTTTTATATAGGTTTATATAGTTTTGTTAGTTTTAAATACTTTTATATCGTTTTATATAGTTTTAAATAGTTTTATATAGTTTAATATAGTTTTATATAGTTTTATATCGTTATATATACTATTATATACTTTTATAGAGTTTCATATAGTTTTATATAGTTTTATATAGTTTTGTTAGTGTTATATAGTATTATATAGTTTTATATAGTTTTATATAGTTTTATATAGTTTTATATATTTTTATATAGTTTTATATAGTTTTATATAGTTTTATATAGTTTTATATAGTTTTGTTAGTTTTATATAGCTTTATATAGTTTTATATAGTTTTATATAGTTTTATATAGTTTTATATATTTCTATAGAGTTTTATATATGTTTATATAGTTTTATATAGTTTTATATAGTTTTATAGAGTTTTGTATAGTTTTATATAGTTTTGTTTCATTTATATAGTTTTATATAGTTTTATATAGTTTTACTTAGTACTATATAGTTTTATATAGTTTTATTAGTTTTATATAGCTCTATATAGTTTTATAAAGCTTTCCATAGTTTTATATTGTTTTGTTAGTTTTATATAGTTTTATATAGTTTTATATAATCCTATAGAGTTTTATATAGGTTTATATAGTTTTGTTAGTTTTAAATACTTTTATATCGTTTTATATAGTTTTAAATAGTTTTATATAGTTTAATATAGTTTTATATAGTTTTAAATAGTTTTATATAGTTTAATATAGTTTTATATAGTTTTATATCGTTATATATAGTATTATATAGTTTTATAGAGTTTTATATAGTTTCATATAGTTTTGTTAGTGTTATATAGTATTATATAGTTTTATATAGTTTTATATAGTTTTGTATAGCTCTATATAGTTTTATAAAGCTTTACATAGTTTTATATTGTTTTGTTAGTTTTATATAGTTTTATTAGTTTTATATAGTACTATATATTTTTATATAGTTTTATTAGTTTTATATAGTTTTATATAGTTTTATATAGTTTTATATAGTTTTATATCGTTATATATAGTATTATATAGTTTTATAGAGCTTTATATAGTTTCATATAGTTTTGTTAGTGTTATATAGTATTATATAGTTTTATATAGTTTTATATAGTTTTATATAGTTCTATAGAGTTTTATATAGGTTTATATAGTTTTGTTAGTTTTATATAGTTTTATACAGTTTTATGTAGTATTATATAGTTTTACATAGTTTTATATAGTTTTATATAGTTTTATATAGTTTTATATAGTTTTATATAGTTTTGTTAGATTTATATAGTTTTATATAGTTTTATATAGTTTTATATAGTTTTACATAGTACTATATAGTTTTTATATAGTTTTATTAGTTTTATATAGTTCTATATAGTTTTATATAGTTTTACATAGTTTTATATAGTTTTGTTTGTTTTATATTGTTTTATATAGTTTGATATAGTTTTATATAGTTTTATATAGTTTTACATACTTCTATATAGTTTTCTTAGTTTTATATAGTTGTATATAGTTTTATAGAGTTTTATATAGTTTTATAGTTTTATTAGTTTTATATAGTTTTATATAGTTTTATAGTTTTATTAGTTTTATATAGTTTTATATAGTCCTACAGAGTTTTATATAGGTTTATATAGTTTTGTTAGTTTTATATAGTTTTATATAGTTCTATAGAGTTTTACATAGTTTTATTAACTTTATACAGTTTTATATAGTTTTATATAGTTTTATAGTTTTATTAGTTTTATATAGTTTTATACACTTTTGTTAGTTTTATATAGTATTATATAGTTTTATATAGTTTTATATAGTTTTATATAGTTTTATATAGTTTTATATAGTTTTATATAGTTTTATATAGTTTTATATTGTTTTACATAGTTTTATATAGTTCTATAGAGTTTTATATAGTTTTATATAGTTTAATATAGTTTTATATAGGTTTGTTAGTTTTATATACTTTTATATCGTTTTATATAGTTTTATATAGTTTTATATAGTTTTACATAGTTCTATATAGTTTTGTTAGTATTATATAGTTGTATATAGTTTTATAGAGTTTTATATAGTTTTATATTGTTTTATATAATTTGATATAGTTTTATATAGTTTTATATAGTTTCATATAGTTTTATATAGTTTTATATAGTTTTATATAGTTTAATATAGTTTTATATAGTTTTATATAGTTTTATATAGTTTTATATAGTTTTATAGTTTTATTAGTTTTATATAGTTTTATACAGTTTTGTTAGTTTTATATAGTATTATATAGTTTTATATAGTTTTATATAGTTTTATATAGTTTTATATAGTTTTATATAGTTTTATATAGTTTTATATAGTTTTATATTGTTTTACATAGTTTTATATAGTTCTATAGAGTTTTATATAGTTTTATATAGTTTAATATAGTTTTATATAGTTTTGTTAGTTTTATATAGTTTTATATAGTTTTACATAGTACTATATTGTTTTATATAGTTTTATTAGTTTTATATATTTCTATATTGTTTTATATAGTTTTATTAGTTTTATATAGTTTTATATAGTTTTATATAGTTTTATATAGTTTTATATAGTTTTATATAGTTTTGTTAGTTTTATATAGTTTTATATAGTTTTATATAGTTTTATATAGTTTTGTTAGTTTTATATAGTTTTATATAGTTTTATATAGTTTTATATGGTTCTATAGAGTTTTATATAGGTTTATATAGTTTTATATAGTTTTTTATAGTTTTATATAGTTTTATATAGTTATATAATTTTATATAGTTCTATAGAGTTTTATATATGTTTACATAGTTTTATATAGTATTCTATAGTTTTATATTGTTTTGTATAGTTTTGTATAGTTTTATATAGTTTTATATAGTTTTATATAGTTTCATATAGTTTTATAGAGTTTTGTATAGTTTTACATAGTTTTATATAGTTCTATAGGGTTTTATATCGTTTTATATAGTTTTATATATTTTTATATAGTTTTGTTAGTTTTATATAGTTTTATATAGTTTTACATAGTACTATATAGTTTTATATAGTTTTATTAGTTTTATATATTTCTATACTGTTTTATATAGTTTTATTAGTTTTATATAGTTTTATATAGTTTTATATAGTTTTATATAGTTTTATATAGTTTTATATAGTTTTATATAGTTTTATATTGTTTTACATAGTTCTATATAGTTCTATAGAGTTTTATATAGATTTATATAGTTTAATATAGTTTTATATAGTCTTGTTAGTTTTATATAGTTTTATATAGTTTTACATAGTACTATATTGTTTTATATAGTTTCATTAGTTTTATATATTTCTATATTGTTTTATATAGTTTTATTAGTTTTATATAGTTTTATATAGTTTTATATAGTTTTATATAGTTTTATATAGTTTTGTTAGTTTTATATAGTTTTATATAGTTTTATATAGTTTTGTTAGTTTTATATAGTTTTATATAGTTTTATATAGTTTTATATGGTTCTATAGAGTTTTATTTAGGTTTATATAGTTTTATATAGTTTTTTATAGTTTTATATAGTTTTATATAGTTATATAATTTTATATAGTTCTATAGAGTTTTATATAGGTTTATATAGTTTTATTAGTTTTATACACTTTTGTAACGTTTTATATAGTTTTATATAGTTTAATATAGTTTTATATAGTTTTATATAGTTTTATATAGTTTTATAGAGTTTTGTATAGTTTTACATAGTTTTATATAGTTCTATAGGGTTTTATATCGTTTTATATAGTTTTATATAGTTTTATATAGTTTTGTTAGTTTTATATAGTTTTATATAGTTTTACATAGTACTATATAGTTTTATATAGTTTTATTAGTTTTATATATTTCTATACTGTTTTATATAGTTTTATTAGTTTTATATAGTTTTATATAGTTTTATATAGTTTTATATTATTTTATATAGTTTTATATCGTTTTATATAGTTCTATAGAGTTTTATATAGGTTTATATAGTTTTATTAGTTTTATATACTTTTATATCGTTTTATATAGTTTTATATAGCTTTATATAGTTTTGTTAGTTTTATATAGTTTTATATAGTTTTGTATAGTTTTGTTAGTTTTATATAGTTTTATATAGTTTTATATAGCTTTATATAGTTTTGTTAGTTTTATATAGTTTTATATTGTTTTATATAGTTTTATATAGTTTTATATAGTTTTGTTAGTTTTATATAATTTTATATAGTTTTATTAGTTTTATATATTTCTATATACTTTTATATAGTTTTATATAGTTTCTAATAGTTTTGTATAGTATTATATAGTTTTATATAGTTTTATATAGTTTTATATAGTTTTATATAGTTTTGTATAGTTTTATATAGTTTTATATAGATTTATATGGTTCTATAGAGGTTTATATTGGTTTATATAGTTTTATATGGTTTTTTATAGTTTTATATAGTTTTATATAGTTTTATATAGTTTTATATCGTTTTATATAGTTCTATAGAGTTTTATATAGGTTTATATATTTTTATTAGTTTTATATACTTTTATATCGTTTTATATAGTTTTATATAGTTTTATATAGTTTTATATAGTTTTCTTAGTTTTATATAGTTGTATATAGTTTTATAGAGTTTTATATAGATTTATAGTTTTATTAGTTTTATATAGTTTTATATAGTTTTATAGTTTTATTAGTTTTATATAGTTTTATATAGTTTTATATAGTCCTATAGAGTTTTATATAGGTTTATATAGTTTTGTCAGTTTTATATAGTTTCATATAGTTTTGTAGAGTTTCATATAGGATTATATTGTTTATATAGTTTTGTTAGTTTTATATTGTTATATATAGTTTTATATAGTTTTATATAGTTTTACATACTTCTATATAGTTTTGTTAGTATTATATAGTTGTATATAGTTTTATAGAGTTTTATATAGTTTTATATTGTTTTATATAATTTTATATAGTTTTATATAGTTTTATATAGTTTCATATAGTTTTATATAGTTTTATATAGTTTTATATAGTTTTATATAGTTTTATATAGTTTTATATAGTTTTATATAGTTTTATATTGTTTTACATAGTTTTATATAGTTCTATAGAGTTTTATATAGATTTATATAGTTTAATATAGTTTTATATAGTCTTGTTAGTTTTATATAGTTTTATATAGTTTTACATAGTACTATATTGTTTTATATAGTTTTATTAGTTTTATATATTTCTATATTGTTTTATATAGTTTTATTAGTTTTATATAGTTTTATATAGTTTTATATAGTTTTATATAGTTTTATATAGTTTTGTTAGTTTTATATAGTTTTATATAGTTTTATATAGTTTTGTTAGTTTTATATAGTTTTATATAGTTTTATATAGTTTTATATGGTTCTATAGAGTATTATATAGGTTTATATAGTTTTATATAGTTTTTTATAGTTTTATATAGTTTTATATAGTTATATAATTTTATATAGTTCTATAGAGTTTTATATAGGTTTATATAGTTTTATTAGTTTTATACACTTTTGTAACGTTTTATATAGTTTTATATAGTTTAATATAGTTTTATATATTTTTATATAGTTTTATACAGTTTTATATAGTTTTATATAGTTTTATATAGTTTTATATAGTTTTATATAGTTTTATATAGTTTTATAGAGTTTTGTATAGTTTTACATAGTTTTATATAGTTCTATAGGGTTTTATATCGTTTTATATAGTTTTATATAGTTTTATATAGTTTTGTTAGTTTTATATAGTTTTATATAGTTTTACATAGTACTATATAGTTTTATATAGTTTTATTAGTTTTATATATTTCTATACTGTTTTATATAGTTTTATTAGTTTTATATAGTTTTATATAGTTTTATATAGTTTTATATAGTTTTATATAGTTTTATATCGTTTTATATAGTTCTATAGAGTTTTATATAGGTTTATATAGTTTTATTAGTTTTATATACTTTTATATCGTTTTATATAGTTTTATATAGCTTTATATAGTTTTGTTAGTTTTATATAGTTTTATATAGTTTTGTATAGTTTTGTTAGTTTTATATAGTTTTATATAGTTTTATATAGCTTTATATAGTTTTGTTAGTTTTATATAGTTTTATATTGTTTTATATAGTTTTATATAGTTTTATATAGTTTTGTTAGTTTTATATAATTTTATATAGTTTTATTAGTTTTATATATTTCTATATACTTTTATATAGTTTTATATAGTTTCTAATAGTTTTGTATAGTATTATATAGTTTTATATAGTTTTATATAGTTTTATATAGTTTTATATAGTTTTGTATAGTTTTATATAGTTTTATATAGATTTATATGGTTCTATAGAGGTTTATATTGGTTTATATAGTTTTATATGGTTTTTTATAGTTTTATATAGTTTTATATAGTTTTATATAGTTTTATATCGTTTTATATAGTTCTATAGAGTTTTATATAGGTTTATATATTTTTATTAGTTTTATATACTTTTATATCGTTTTATATAGTTTTATATAGTTTTATATAGTTTTATATAGTTTTCTTAGTTTTATATAGTTGTATATAGTTTTATAGAGTTTTATATAGATTTATAGTTTTATTAGTTTTATATAGTTTTATATAGTTTTATAGTTTTATTAGTTTTATATAGTTTTATATAGTTTTATATAGTCCTATAGAGTTTTATATAGGTTTATATAGTTTTGTCAGTTTTATATAGTTTCATATAGTTTTGTAGAGTTTCATATAGGATTATATTGTTTATATAGTTTTGTTAGTTTTATATTGTTATATATAGTTTTATATAGTTTTATATAGTTTTACATACTTCTATATAGTTTTGTTAGTATTATATAGTTGTATATAGTTTTATAGAGTTTTATATAGTTTTATATTGTTTTATATAATTTTATATAGTTTTATATAGTTTTATATAGTTTCATATAGTTTTATATAGTTTTATATAGTTTTATATAGTTTTATATAGTTTTATATAGTTTTATATAGTTTTATATAGTTTTATATTGTTTTACATAGTTTTATATAGTTCTATAGAGTTTTATATAGATTTATATAGTTTAATATAGTTTTATATAGTCTTGTTAGTTTTATATAGTTTTATATAGTTTTACATAGTACTATATTGTTTTATATAGTTTTATTAGTTTTATATATTTCTATATTGTTTTATATAGTTTTATTAGTTTTATATAGTTTTATATAGTTTTATATAGTTTTATATAGTTTTATATAGTTTTGTTAGTTTTATATAGTTTTATATAGTTTTATATAGTTTTGTTAGTTTTATATAGTTTTATATAGTTTTATATAGTTTTATATGGTTCTATAGAGTATTATATAGGTTTATATAGTTTTATATAGTTTTTTATAGTTTTATATAGTTTTATATAGTTATATAATTTTATATAGTTCTATAGAGTTTTATATAGGTTTATATAGTTTTATTAGTTTTATACACTTTTGTAACGTTTTATATAGTTTTATATAGTTTAATATAGTTTTATATATTTTTATATAGTTTTATACAGTTTTATATAGTTTTATATAGTTTTATATAGTTTTATATAGTTTTATATAGTTTTATATAGTTTTATATAGTTTTATAGAGTTTTGTATAGTTTTACATAGTTTTATATAGTTCTATAGGGTTTTATATCGTTTTATATAGTTTTATATAGTTTTATATAGTTTTGTTAGTTTTATATAGTTTTATATAGTTTTACATAGTACTATATAGTTTTATATAGTTTTATTAGTTTTATATATTTCTATACTGTTTTATATAGTTTTATTAGTTTTATATAGTTTTATATAGTTTTATATAGTTTTATATAGTTTTATATAGTTTTATATCGTTTTATATAGTTCTATAGAGTTTTATATAGGTTTATATAGTTTTATTAGTTTTATATACTTTTATATCGTTTTATATAGTTTTATATAGCTTTATATAGTTTTGTTAGTTTTATATAGTTTTATATAGTTTTGTATAGTTTTGTTAGTTTTATATAGTTTTATATAGTTTTATATAGTTTTGTATAGTTTTATATAGTTTTATATAGATTTATATGGTTCTATAGAGGTTTATATTGGTTTATATAGTTTTATATGGTTTTTTATAGTTTTATATAGTTTTATATAGTTTTATATAGTTTTATATAGTTTTGTATAGTTTTGTTAGTTTTATATAGTTTTATATAGCTTTATATAGTTTTGTTAGTTTTATATAGTTTTATATAGTTTTGTATAGTTTTGTTAGTTTTATATAGTTTTATATAGCTTTATATAGTTTTGTTAGTTTTATATAGTTTTATATGGTTTTATATAGTTTTATATAGTTTTAAATAGTTTTATATAGTTCTATAGACTTTTACATATTTTTATATAGTTTTGTTAGTTTTATATAGTTTTATATAATTCTATAGAGTTTTATATAGGTTTATATAGTTTTATATAGTTTTATATAGTTTTATATAGTTTTATGTAGTTTTATAAAGTTCTATAGAGTTTTGTATAGGTTTATATAGTTTTGTTAGTTTTATATAGTTTTATATAGTTTTATATAGTTTTATATAGTTTTGATAGTTTTATATAGTTTTATATCGTTTTATATAGTTTTACATTGTTTTATATAGTTTTATTAGTTTTATGTGGATTTATATAGTTTTATATAGTTTTATATAGTTTTATATAGTTTTATATAGTTCTATATAGTTTTATATAGGTTTGTATAGTTTTGTTAGTTTTATATAGTTTTATATAGTTTCATATAGTATTATATACTTTTATAGAGTTTTACATAGTTTTATATAGTTTTGTTAGTTTTATATAGTTTTATATACTTTTATATAGTTTTATATAGTTTTATAGAGTTTTATATAGTTTCATATAGTT